>NC_091467.1:74031628-74129128 GCF_027789765.1 Dendropsophus ebraccatus | reverse complement strand
CCAGCTGATGACTGTGTGATGTCTCTGTCTCAGAAGGGAGGGGGAGGACAGAGGAGTGGAGACAGAGTGGATCATACAGTGAGGATTCCCAGCCTCTTCAGGGTGTGATCAGGATGTGCTGCAGATTTATGTGATAGAAACCTATTGCACACAAGCTGAGATTATGGGGGGATTAAACAGGGTTAAATCTTTCTTATCCAGAGTTTCCCTTTAATGAAAGGTTCCGTCACCTTCTACTATGAGGCAGATGACATATAATCAGTGCGGCACTTTCTTCTGCTGTATATCAGGCCTCTCTATGATAGTCATTGCTCTGCACTTACTCTTTACAAGTCTCTGTGAGTCAGACGAGCTGTAATAACCGTATAACCGACGGCCGCCTCATCCCTGCAGATTTAGCGCTCGGCTCCAACACTCATCAGGACACCGTTTTCTCAACTTTTGACTTAGCGGTATACAGATACAAAGCCTGGTGAGCGAGTGTTATGGGTCAACGTCAACTTCACCACCATAAAAAAAAATAACTTAGATCCTGAGAAAGTACAATCTTGTCATATACATGGTGTCTATACAGGGTCCTATAGATGGTGTCTATACACGGTCCTATAGATGGTGTCTATACAGGGTCCTATAGATGGTGTCTATACAGGGTCCTATAGATGGTGTCTATACACAGTCCTATAGATGGTGTCTATACACGGTCCTATAGATAGTGTCTATACACGGTCCTATAGATGGTGTCTATACACGGTCCTATAGATGGTGTCTATACACGGTCCTATAGATGGTGTCTATACAGGGTCCTATAGATGGTGTCTATACAGGGTCCTATAGATGGTGTCTATACACGGTCCTATAGATGGTGTCTATACACGGTCCTATAGATGGTGTCTATACAGGGTCCTATAGATGGTGTCTATACAGGGTCCTATAGATAGTGTCTATACACTGTCCTATAGATGGTGTCTATACAGGGTCCTATAGATAGTGTCTATACACTGTCCTATAGATGGTGTCTATACAGGGTCCTATAGATGGTGTCTATACACGGTCCTATAGATGGTGTCTATACACGGTCCTATAGATGGTGTCTATACACGGTCCTATAGATGGTGTCTATACAGGGTCCTATAGATGGTGTCTATACAGTGTCCTATAGATGGTGTCTATACACGGTCCTATAGATGGTGTCTATACACGGTCCTATAGATGGTGTCTATACAGGGTCCTATAGATGGTGTCTATACATGGTCCTATAGATGGTGTCTATACATGGTCCTATAGATGGTGTCTATACAGGGTCCTATAGATGGTGTCTATACATGGTCCTATAAATGGTGTCTATACACGGTCCTATAGCTAGTGTCTATACACGGCCCTATAGCTAGTGTCTATACACGGTCCTATACATATATCTTTCAATATGGCCAACTACTGGTCAAATGACCCAAACTGACAGCCACATGGGGATCTATAATGCTGTATGTCTGGGTCATAGACCAGTGGTCGGACCTTATATAATCCACCATATTGTAGAGTAGGATTTCCATCCCGATCGCCCTACTACATTATGTCAGTGTCTGGACTCGGTGTTACCTCTCCTGTCCTCTCTGCACCCGTCTAGACTGTCTTGTTGTTTTCTGCACTAATAGATACCTGCAGCGAGATTACCAGTAATGAGGCCGTCCGCAGCCACCGCTATGGAAAGTCTAAGGACCCAAACATGCAGGTACCTATTTGTTTGTGTAACACATTCATTTTCATCTAGTAACATTGAAGTTTGCATCCAGTTATGCTGCTATATTGCAAGGCGGAGACACTCTCAGACACCATCTTTGCAAATAACAGAAATTAAAGGGGTACTCCAGCAAAAAAATAAAAAATCAATTGGTCCCAGAAAGTTACATAGATAAATTACTTCTAATATAAATGTAAATTACTTCTAATATAAAATCTCCAGTCTTTCAGTACTTATCAGCTGCTGTATGTCCTGCAGGAAGTGGTGTATTCTTTCCAGTTTGACACAGTGCTCTCTGCTGCCACCTTTGTCCATGTTAGGAACTGTCCAGAGCAGGAGAGGTTTTCTATGGGGATTTGCTGCTGCTCTGGACAGTTCCTGACATGGACAGAGGTGGCAGCAGAGAGCACTGTGTCAGACTGGAGAGAATACACCACTTCCTGCTGGACATACAGCAGCTGATAAGTGCTGGAAGACTGGAGATTTTTTTTAATAGAAGTAAATTACAAATCTCTGGCACTTTCTTGTTGATTTGAGTGATTATTTTTGCGAACTACCCCTTTAAGGTGAATGCTCCAGATTTGGTGGTTGCACGGTAAGAATCCTTGGAGACGCGGTACGGTATAGTTATAAATCTTAATGGAGGCAGACAGGATTTTGTTCCCAGTGCGGAGCTGTGGGCAGGTGAATTCATTCCAGTTCATTTCCCAGCCACTGGTGTAAATAATTCCTAATGAACGCGGCCGCCTCCCACCACCTCAGCGTGGAGCAGATGGAAGCCATCTCCACGGATTGAGGCTCGGACAGGACTAATGACTCTGGCAGTGGTGGAGGTGCAGCCACTTTGTGACAGCTCCACCTAGCAGATGACAGCGCCCAGCTGGAGGGTGTCGGAGAGCGGCAGCGGAGGCTGCTGTTTATGTTTTATAGGACATTGTTATGACCCTACTAATTGTGAGCTTGTTTCTTTTACTGGGAGTAAGGAAAGGATTATGACTGATGGGCTCGGTGACATGCAACCACTCCGCAGCCAGGCTCAGCTCAGCTAACTTAAAGGGGAACTCCGGTGAAAATGTTTGTCTTTCAAATCAACTGGTATCAGAAAGTTATACAGATTTGTAATTTACTTTTATTTAAAAATCTCCAGTCATCCAGTACTTATCAGCTGCTGTATATCCTGCAGGAAGTGGTGTATTCTCCCCAGTCTCTGCTGCCACCTCTGTCCATGTCAGGAACTGTCCAGAGCAGCAGCAAATCCACATAGAAAACCTCTCCTGCTCTGGACAGTTCCTGACATGGACAGAGGTGGCAGCAGAGAGCACACTGTCAGACTGAAGAGAATACACCACTTCCTGCAGGACATACAGAGGATGATAAGTCCTGGAAGAGTGGAGATTTTTAAATAGAAGTAATATACAAATCCTTACTACTTTCTGGCACCAATTGATTTAAAAGAAAAATTGTCAGAGTACCCCTTTAACTCTGAGTTTCCAGGATCTGTTGCTTTAAATAAGTGTTCTGCAACTTAACTGCTGGAAAACTACAACTCCCAGCATGCCTTGAAAGTCTGTCAGGGCATGCTGGGAGTTGTAGTTTTGCAACAGTGGGGTTGCAGAACACTTATTTAGTTAAAATGCATAGAACCCCTCCCCCCTCCTCTGCCATTGATTCCATGTTCTGCCACAGCATTCACATCGGCATCGGTGACCTGTTTGTCCCAATTCTTTGCATTCTTCGAGACAGTCACAAACTCATCGAAGTGCAGCCAGACAGCGCTGGCAGTGGCTTATCTCCCAAGAAAAAAAGGAGAACTTTCATCAAATTTTTGGTGCGGCAGGCTGAGAGCCATGAACTATGACCTATATGTATAGAAAGCCGTCACCTTGCAGCCTCCACCACCCTGTCAGCTCCTCTGTGCTGCTGTGCTGCAGGTCATCTCATTGTTAGAGAGGGTATATCCCTATACAGAGAAGAGATCTCAGCACTTTGCACAGCACGGCTTGTGGTCTCGTGGTTTAGTGTTCTGTAACTCACCATAACAGTGTCGGTTCCAGTCTCATAGAGATCTGTGTAATTGTGAAATCTTTAATCGAAGTCTTTATCATTTATTATAAACTAACTTGCAGATTTTTCAGATTTTAGTGAGTTCTGGTGAATTTTCACTGAATTCCAATGATTCCAATCAACGTGACTGAATTTTTCTGATTTAACTGATTTTAGAGGAAAAAGAGGAAAATAAACAGGACGGGTTTACACGAGGACAGCAGTGGTGAAAACTCACTAAACCCGTCCTGTTTATTTTCCAATTTTTCCTCTAAAATCAGTTAATTCAGAAAAATTCAGTCACGTTGATTGGAATCATTGGAATTCAGTGAAAATTCACCAGAACTCACTACAATCAGTGAAAATCACCTGGATGCACTAAAAAAAATTTTTTATTTTTTTTATTTACCTGTCAAACTATAATCAATTAAATGGTGGACGGAACAATGAAAACTGCTATTTTTGGCCATCGGAGAACTGAGGCGGGTAGCGAGCCTTGAACTATCACCCATGAGGATTTAGAGTCTTCACCTTACAGCCTCCTCCACCCTGTCAGCTCCTCTGTGCTGCTGTGCTGCAGGTCATCTCATTGTTAGAGAGGGTATATGCCTATACAGAGGAGAGATCTCAGCACTTTGCACAGCATGGCTTGTAGTCTAGTGGTTTAGTGTTCTGTAACTCACCATAACAGTGCGGGTTCCAGTCTCGTAGAGATCTTTGTAATTCTGCAGTCTTTATCACTTATTATAAACTAACTTGAAGATTTTTCAGATTTTAGTGAGTTCTGGTGACTTTTATAGATTTTCACTGAATTCCCCTGATTCCAATCAATGTGACTGAATTTTTCTGATTTAACTGATTTTAGAGGAAAAGATGGAAAGAAAAAAGGACGGGTATAAACGAGGACAGCACTAAACCGTCCTGTTGTTTTTGAATTTTGCTGATTTCATTGAAAAACATAAAAGAAAACAGGACGGGTTTAGTGACTTTTCACCACTGTTATCATCGTGTAAACCTGTCCTGTTTATTTTCCAACTTTTCCTCTAAAATCTGTTAAATCAACAAAATTCAGTCACGTTGATTGGAATCAGGGGAATTCAGTGAAAATCACTAGAACTCACTACAATCAGTGAAAATCACTAGAACTCACTACAATCAGTGAAAATCACTAGAACTCACTACAATCAGTGAAAATCACCTGGATGCACTAAAATTAGATTTTTTTTTTTACTGTCAAACTATAATCAATTAGATGATGGACGGAACGTGGGGAAACAATGAAAACTGCTATTTTTGGCCATCAGAGAAGTAAGGCGGGTGGAGAGTCTTGAACTATCACCCGTGAGGATAGAGAGTCTTCACCTTACAGCCTCCTCCACCCTGTCAGCTCCTCTGTGCTGCTGTGCTGCAGGTCATCTCATTGTTAGAAAGGTTATATCCCTATACAGAGGAGAGATCGCAGCACTCTGCAGAGCTAGGTATCTAGTCTAGTGGATTAGTGTTCTGTAACTCACCTGGACAATGCAGGTTCACTTACCATGTCTTCCATCATAGAGATCTACAACATTATATAAATAACAGAGGAAATCTTTAGGTCCAGTCTGGATCATTTATTATAAAATAACTTGCTGATTTTTCTTGATTTTCACCGATTTTAGTGAATTCTGGTGACTTTCACAGATTTTCACAGAATTCCCCTGATTTCAATCAATGTGACTTAATTTTTATGATTTAACTGATTTTAGAGGAAAAGTTGGAAAAAAAACAGGACAGGTTTACACGAGGACAGCCGTGGTGAAAATTCACTAAACCCGTCCTGTTGTTTTTGAATTTTGCTGATTTCACTGGGGAAAAAAAGAAATCAGGACTCGTGTAAAGGGATTAATGAAAATATGCTATTTTTGGGCATCAAAGATTAGGCCAGTAGAGAGCCTCGAACTATCATCCATTAGTATAGAAAGCCTGCTCCACCCTGTCAGCTCCTCTGTGCTGCTGTGCTGCAGGTCATCTCATTGTTAGAGAGGGTATATGCCTATACAGAGGAGAGATCTCAGCACTTTGCACAGCACGGCTTGTGGTCTAGTGGTTTAGTGTTCTGTAACTTACCATAACAGTGCGGGTTCCAGTCTCATAGAGATCTGTGTAATTGTGAAATCTTTAATCACAGTCTTTATCATTTATTATAAACTAACTTGCAGATTTTTCAGATTTTAGTGAGTTCTGGTGAATTTTCACTGAATTCCAATGATTCCAATCAACGTGACAGAATTTTACTGATTTTAGAGGAAAAAAAGGAAAATAAACAGGACGGGTTTACACGAGGACAGCAGTGGTGAAAACTCACTAAACCCGTCCTGTTTATTTTCCAATTTTTCCTCTAAAATCAGTTAATTCAGAAAAATTCAGTCACGTTGATTGGAATCAGGGAAATTCAGTGAAAATCACTAGAACTCACTACAATCAGTGAAAATCACCTGGATGCACTAAAAAAAAATTTTTTTTTTTTTTATTACCCTGTCAAACTATAATCAATTAGATGGTGGACGGAACAATGAAAACTGCTATTTTTGGCCATCGGAGAACTGAGGCGGGTAGCGAGGATTGAACTATCACCCATGAGGATTGAGAGTCTTCACCTTACAGCCTCCTCCACCCTGTCAGCTCCTCTGTGCTGCTGTGCTGCAGGTCATCTCATTGTTAGAGAGGGTATATGCCTATACAGAGGAGAGATCTCAGCGCTTTGCACAGCATGGCTTGTAGTCTAGTGGTTTAGTGTTCTGTAACTCACCATAACAGTGTGGGTTCCAGTCTCATAGAGATCTTTGTAATTCTGCAGTCTTTATCACTTATTATAAACTAACTTGAAGATTTTTCAGATTTTAGTGAGTTCTGGTGACTTTTATAGATTTTCACTGAATTCCCCTGATTCCAATCAATGTGACTGAATTTTTCTGATTTAACTGATTTTAGAGGAAAAGATGGAAAGAAAAAAGGACGGGTATAAACGAGGACAGCACTAAACCGTCCTGTTGTTTTTGAATTTTGCTGATTTCATTGAAAAACATAAAAGGAAACAGGACGGGTTTAGTGACTTTTCACCACTGTTATCATCATGTAAACCTGTCCTGTTTATTTTCCAACTTTTCCTCTAAAATCAGTTAAATCAACAAAATTCAGTCACGTTGATTGGAATCAGGGGAATTCAGTGAAAATCACTAGAACTCACTACAATCAGTGAAAATCACTAGAACTCACTACAATCAGTGAAAATCACCTGGATGCACTAAAATTAGAATTTTTTTTTACTGTCAAACTATAATCAATTAGATGATGGACGGAACATGGGGAAACAATGAAAACTGCTATTTTTGGCCATCAGAGAAGTAAGGCGGGTGGAGAGTCTTGAACTATCACCTGTGAGGACAGAGAGTCTTCACCTTACAGCCTCCTCAACCCTGTCAGCTCCTCTGTGCTTCTGTGCTGCAGGTCATCTCATTGTTAGAGAGGTTATATCCCTATACAGAGGAGAGATCGCAGCACTCTGCAGAGCTAGGTATCTAGTCTAGTGGATTAGTGTTCTGTAACTCACCTGGACAATGCAGGTTCACTTACCATGTCTTCCATCATAGAGATCTACAACATTATATAAATAACAGAGGAAATCTTTAGGTCCAGTCTGGATCATTTATTATAAAATAACTTGCTGATTTTTCTTGATTTTCACCGATTTTAGTGAATTCTGGTGACTTTCACAGATTTTCACAGAATTCCCCTGATTTCAATCAATGTGACTTAATTTTTATGATTTAACTGATTTTAGAGGAAAAGTTGGAAAAAAAACAGGACAGGTTTACACGAGGACAGCCGTGGTGAAAATTCACTAAACCCGTCCTGTTGTTTTTGAATTTTGCTGATTTCACTGGGAAAAAAAAGAAATCAGGACTCGTGTAAAGGGATTAATGAAAATATGCTATTTTTGGGCATCAAAGATTAGGCCAGTAGAGAGCCTTGAACTATCATCCATTAGTACAGAAAGCCGTCACCTTACAGCCTGCTCCACCCTGTCAGCTCCTCTGTGCTGCTGTGCTTTGCATGGCACAGCTTCTGGTCTAGTGGTTTAGTGTTCTGTAACTCACCATAACAGTGCCGGCACTTCTATCATGTCTTTCATCATAGAGATTTGCATCATTGTGTTAACATTTCTCATAGCGAGAAATCTTTAGATCCAGTCTGGATCATTTATTATAAATTAACTTGCAGATATTTTTTAATTTTCACCGATTTAAGTAAATTCTGGTGAATTTGATAGATTTTCACAGAATTTCTCTGATTCCAATCAACGTGACTTAATTTTTCTGGTTTAACTGATTTTAGGGGAAATTTTTTTTTTCTAGGGGGGGAGACGGGTTTACACGAGGACAGCAGTGGTGAAAACTCACTAAGCCCAGCCGGTTTTCTTTTTGTTTTCAAATGAAATAAGCAAATTTCATACAGGACGTGTTTAGTGAGTCTTCACCACTGTTATCCTCGTGTAAACCCGCCCTGTTTTGTTTTCAAACTTGTCTTCTAAAATCAGTTAAATCAGAAAAGTTTTGTCTCGTTGATTGGAGTCAGGGGAATTGAGTACACATCTGATTTTTCTTGATTTTTGCAGATCTTTGTGAATTCTGGTAACTTTCACTGAATTCCCCTAATTCCATTCAACATGACTTTTTATGATTTAACTTTTTTTTTATTATTTTGCTGATTTCATTGGAAAACATAAAAGAAATTAGAAATCAGGAACTGTCCAGAGCAGGAGAGGTTTTCTATGGGGATTTGCTGCTGCTCTGGACAGTTCCTGACATGGACAGAGGTGGCAGCAGAGAGCACTGTGTCACACTGGAGAGAATACACCACTTCCTGCAGGACATACAGCAGCTGATAAGTACTGGAAGACTGGAGATTTTTTAACAGAAATGAATTACAAATCTCTGGCACTTTCTGGCATCAGTTGATCTGAAAGAAAAAACATTTGGTGAAGAACCTCTTTAATTACGGAAAACAGCATCTCCCCTAGTGACGCCTGGCTCCTCAGTGGGTACGGACAAGCCTATGCTGTGATGGAGAAGGATCAGGCAGGGTATCAGTGCCAACCTGTACTCCACGATGGACCTAGCAAATGCTGGAAGTATAGAGAGACAGAAGCAATACAGTGCCCAATGGGATTCTATAATGATATAGTCCATACAGAGTCATACGGGCAGCCGGTGCACAGGTGAACAGTCACACATCTCCAACAATGTGATTCTAATGGCCCTATTCCACGGAACGTTTGTCGTTCATAAATGCGCTAAAACGACCGCTTTTAACGATAATCGTTCCGTGGAATAGGGCCATTAGTAAATGACACAATACATTGACGAGGACCCCAAGGGCATTGACTTCACTATTTTTCTTCTCCGCTATGTGGACAGATGAACATTGTTTAATCTTTATAATAAATCTCCTTTTCCCCCTATAACTTTGTAGTATTCCTGTTTGGGCATCGAGATTAGTGCAAATAATTGTTTATTTTCCTCATAGACGGCTGAAGCCTCATTAAGCTGCCGGGAGTCAGAGGACAATGAGGCTCTCTATGTTACGTGTGCCAACCCTAGGCCGAATTCCATTGGTTTATGCATGCATATCAATCAGCGCTTTCTAAGGATTTCTAAAATAGAACAACTGAGTCTTTGGAGACCTCCGAAATCTCATGGTCCAAAAACTCTGATGATAGGTCCTTTAGGCCCCACAAGCTGTTGGCTATCTTCTCGATATCGATGAAATTCATGAGATATTAGAAGAAGAAGCTCTTACAGTTCTCCATAATTTGAGGCGTTCACTCCCTGATTTCTGCTATGACATAATTTTTATTACAATGCCAAGAGGAAAAATTATACTGCTGTAGGACCGGGTTTCGGAGCCGTGTAAAAACTCTTGTGAATGTAATAAATGACCTAAACCAGGTCAATCAGGTTGGACCAGTTGATGCGTTTATGAAACAAAGGAAATTTTGACCATAGAAACAATGTGATACACCAACACTGTCTGCCCAATGGTGCCTGCCCAGGATGGGTTTCAACTCAGGCCTTGGAGATCATGGGCACCGGAGGTTTACGGAAGCCATGTACTGAAGGAAATACGGCAAGGGGGTCCCCAAACTGGAGCAGGGAAAAAAGAATGTCTAGCTGGAGAAGTCCGGCGTTTTTTAAAATCTGTCAGCCGGCAAGGACATGGGGGAATTTGATCAGGACTATGAACTTACCTCTCCCTGTGCCTGTGGTGAGCAGTGGCAGAGCTCAGGACCCCCTCCCCCCTGGTCACAACCCAACTGAGGGACTGGCCGATCAGCCAGTCAGTGATCAGTCACTGATTGGCTGAGCAGCCAGTCCAACAGCTGGGACAGGCCTTTCCCCCCCGAGTCATGACGTCATCACAACTCAAGGAAAAATTCCTTCCAGCAGGAGTCCCGAGACCGTTCCCGCCGCTCACCGCGAGCACGGGAAAAGTAAGTTCCTACTCCTGACCATATTCCCCCCTGCCCCTGCCGGCTGCCGGATTTTAAAAAAGGACGGACTTCTTCTTTAACTACAATATAAAGCCACATTCACACTCTATTCCGCCCAATTTTTTGAGCCTTAAAATGACTATTTTATAGGGTTGTTGTTTTTTTAAGGTTCAAAATCAGCTGAAGAACTGTGGGAACGTAACCATTATGGTGTAACAACCTCTTATGAATTAACACAACCACTGTACAGCCTCCAAGAGAAAAAAATTGCCAAATTATAGTCCACACTATGATCTGGTGACCCACTTACTGGAGACGGCTCATGTCTAGTCATTGGGAGGAGTAAGTGTACAATATACAATACAATAAAATCTATGAGATAAACAAGAACTTGGGTGAAGGATAGGGATGATCCCCGAGTAAAAAGGCCCTGATGGTGGTCTGTGCTATAATTTGTCCCTTGTTTTGACTTCTTGTTGTTTCCTTTTACTAGCCAGTCGCTTATTCTCTTATTACTTGTGGTCTCTTCTCTGGATTCTTGGCAATGTTCTCACCATATAGTAGGAAGACTGGTATCGCTAAAAGGTGTGGAGGTGGCATTATTCCAAAATAGGGGGTATACCAAGATGAAACATTATCCCTTTCCTCAGAATTGGGAATAACTGGCTGATTGGTGGGGATCTGACTGCTAGGAGCTCCACCGATCAAAAGAACAGAGGTCGATTGTCCCCCTAGTGAATGGAGCGGTAGCATTTATGTTTGGTCACTGCTCTATTCATTCTCTATTGGGCTTCTGAACATGGCGAAGTTCAGTCCTTAGCAATGTTTTGACGCCCCATCAAGAATGAATGGACTGGTGGTTGAGTGTGCTTGTTGCATCTCCATTGGTTCGGGGGACAACTGACCTGTTTTCACACTCATTGGGGGTCTTGGCAGTTGAATACACTTTGATTAGTTAGTTGTCCCCTATTCTTTGGGTAGTGGATAACTTCTGGTCTTGGGATAATTCCCAACATTCCCAAGGGTTCGACAACATTTGTCTGAACCTAAACGCTTGGCATTTGACTCCTGGCGGCTGGTGAAGTTGGATGACACTCTGGGGCTTTCAGGAAAAACTGGGTACAGCCTATGGCCTACAGCTGTATCTACCAGGACTCCTAAGGGCAGCATCCAACATCTTAAGCTGGGAATCAAATGGCAAGTGTTTGGGTTCAGTCGAACATTGCCGAACCCGAACCTTCAGCAAGTTTGCTCATCACTACTTCTAATGCTACAGCTTTATGAACCACTTGCGTTAACCATTGCCTTCTTGCTTCCTTGTCTAGCACTATTAATGCTGACCATACTGTTAGCTGGCTGAACCCTTTCGATATTGGCAACCATCTAATGTTTTATGAAGACCTCCCGACTATGATATCAGGGAAGACAAGGATCATGCAGTTGGATTGTACCATACCTAATCCTTTTGTCTCACAGGAGAATAGCCATCAATATATCTGTCTGCCAGAGACTTACCCCCCGTGCCACCGTTCACCATGGTGGCCCACAAGGCTTTGCTCCCACCTAGCCAGAATCCTGCTCCACACTGATGAGGGGCAACACCCCGAAACAGTTGTTGGTGGATGGATGCCTTGCTTTAGTATTACTCTGGTCATATCATGAGACCCATAATTGAGTTGGATATTGACAGGGGGACCACTTAAAGAAGTCGATCAAGGGAGAAAAAAAAATATTTGGGGCTGAGGGTGGGGGAACATAAAAAAAAAACAAGTTGTAGTCACCTGTCCCAATGCCTGCGCAGAGCTCCTGGACCCTACTGACCAGTTAGTCAGTGACTGGGGCAGGACACCACTGCAGTCGCTAATTGGCTGAGCGGGCTAAATCCCACCTGTCTGTGACATCGATCTCGGGTCATGGTGTACCCCGAAACCGGGAGAGCCAGCTTGCACGTCTCCTTTCTCTGCGCAGAAGGAGGCGCGCAAGCCTCCCATAGACTTTCATTATGACTGCTAGCCTGGCAACGTTCCATGACGGAGAATTCCGCCACTTTTGCTCCATGTTCACATAGCATAACCGAGGGTTCGCGGACCTTCTAGCATACCCAATGTGTAGGACCATTTTATGGAATACTCTTTTATTCCTTCTAAAAGGAGGATTTTGTCCAATTTCTATGCTGGAAAGAAGAATGAGTTTTTGCTATCTGATGATCTGCTGCGCATTAGGGGCTGGCAGCCCTCGGGTTACTATAAAAGTGAGATTTTCTCTGCCGGAGAAGTGGTAGAGAAAGTAGAAGTTTGTTAGTTAGTGATTTTGTCTGGGACGACCCCTGGCAGCTCATAATCCGGGGCTCAGATAAAGGGAACACTTAACCTCGGTGATATGTTTCCTGCTCCCGCTGCATATCATCAAGATGGACGGGATTTATTGGCAAGGACGATAAACAAAAGGAATCTCCCCGGAGATACAAAACATGTAAAATTCCAGATGTTTCCAGATTGTGCCGAGGACTTGCCGTGTGCATCTCTCCATATAGGAAGTCATAGACGCACAAACATAGACAATTCTCTCCAAGGCCAAAGCTTCTAAACAAACACAAAGAATCCGTTCACTTTCCTCAGCCATTAAAGAGGCATTAGCCCCAGCAATCCTTCCTGACATGTCCTGGGCTTCTTGTCAGTCACCTTTGAACTGTAAGAAGCAAGACATACCCATGCAGCTTCCTGCAAGACGTCCTGGTGATGAATGAGTAGGGACTTGGAGGCACATGTGCAGAGGCGAGATAAACCTGGCCGGCCTGGGGTGCGTTGGTCAATGCACTCGCTTCATCCCAGGGTCACAGGCTTTGGCCTTTTCACAAGCTGGAAGATGTAATCTCTGGAGCCGATTTCCACCACCTTCCCTCTTTTTTATTGTATCCATCTGGGATGTCCGTCGGATGCCCTCATCTCTCTATTGTTCCTAAGCTTCATTTCTACAAAATTCCTTCCCCCTTCCCCAAGTTGTTTCTTCCAGTCTTGTCCATGTGCGTTCAATCGTATTGGAAAGTTCATGTTTGTAACCCAATTTGCCCCAAAAGATTCAAAAATTGGGATTTCCAGATTAATATTTTTTTTTTAATTATTAGGCCAAAATAAATAAACTTACAAAAGCATTTGAATTGTATCAAATATTATAAATAAAGGAATATTGACATTACATGACACAAATCAATGGGCACCTGTCGGAAGAAAAGTGCTTAAAGGGGTTATAAGGCTTCACTTTCTTCTAAAAACCCCAGTAGTGTCGATAAAATTTGCCAAAAGTTCAGATTCAGTAACGTTCGTCCAAACTCAATTGCTCGGCATTTAACTCCCATTGTCTGCAGAAGTTGGATGCTGCCCTAAGGCTGCCAGAAAAACAGGGATACAGCCTATGGCCTATGGCCGTATCCATGTTTTCCAAGATTTGCTAGGGCAGCATTCAACTTCTCCAGATGTCGGGTGTCGAATGATGAGCATTCAGGTATAGACAAAAGTTGTTGAAAATGAACTTTTGGCAAATTTGCCCAATAATTTGCCCAAGTGAAGTGAATGGAACTGTACAACAAGAAAGTAGTTGTGTTTTTCCTAATCCTGGAGAACCCCTTTAAGGATTTATGTATAAGGCATAGACACTATAAGGCAGTACCCTTTGCAGATTGGTACTATAGGGCCATGCATGGTTGTAATGGTGGACCTTCTGTTCCACCTAAGTGGTTTGGTTTTGGACAACTCTCTTGGGCATTGTTCACATAGCTCCCTGTTTTTTACCTGCCAATGGGGACCTAGTCTTCATTAAAAGGGCTATGAGAATGTAACCTCACAGAGAGGTCCCCGGGGGGTCTCAGCGTAGAAGGGGCACCGGTGTGAGGAGCCAAGGATGAGCTTCCTTAAACAGAAGATGTAGATCAAGAATAGGGAAAGATTCAGGCACATTGGCCCTTTAAGAAGCAGAAAGGGAGCATCCACATATCCTATGGGCTGGCAGAGGAACAGTAGCAGCAACTGGAAGAGTGGTGGTGAGAAAGCGTAAAGGGTCAAGGACACAGTAGACAAGGACCCACCAAGAGGCACAGCCCACCAGCCACCATTACAAGGGTGTCTGCATATAGCTATGGTTCAGATGGGTAATAACATTACTGGCATCTAGTGTCAAAGACCACCCCTGATCTACAGTACATTTATTGGGGTGACTTTTTTATAAAGTTTTCACAATTATTTCCTTAATCCAACCAATAACTAAAAGGTAAAGCAAACGCGTTTTTTCTCATTGGTCACAGTACGGTGTATGGAATCATCGGCACACAGACGACTCTTGGTTGGCCGTCGTATCCGTCCGATCTCTTCCATGGTTTGCTGTCAGATTAGCATTCCTGGCTTCCTGCTGTGCAAAGTGAAATCCTAAACCGGTGACGGCTGCCGATACTCTGCACAAAAACGTATCTAAAAACTGATATACAAATATATTGGGATAATCCCCTGATATAACAATAGAGTGATCCCCTGATCTGATGTGAACGTCCCGTCGGACATCTCTAGGTTGGTGCTCATCCTCATCCATGGCATCAGATTCATCTTTTTCACTCGCTTTAAGTAACGTAAATAACCGATTTCCCGATTTTTTCACTTCCTCAGCCTTTTCATAGCATCATGTACAGAAATAGATGATCAGAGCTGAGCGATTCCATTATTATACCAGTGTTCCTTGTTCTCTGTAGATGAGGAACAGCATCACACTCGGGGTCAGGTGAAGCAGAGACTACAGAGGAGAAGGTCAGACTCTGCTTCATGAATATGGAGATTATACAGCTGACTCCATGGAATAATAATGTATCCATGTTATTTATGTAAAGAATTACTCCAATATAGTATATCATTAAAGGGGTATTCCGCTCAGACCATTGTATTTATTACACGGAACGATTATCGTCCGAATAGTGGCGATTCGACCGATTATCGTTCCGTGTAATAGTACCCTTACAATCCAACATGGAACATTGAAAGATGGTGGAGCAAGCCAAGGGGCAGAGTGGATTAGTGACGTCTTTTGTATCCCTACAACCAGAGGAAGGAAGAAGGATCCGATCATGGGGACAGGCAGTAACATCCAGCTATGGTGCAAGATGATGAAAAGACGTGAAAAGAGAATGGCAGGAAGAACGGGCGAGGAAGCACCCGGCATAATCATCCAATAAAAACGAGGAGCAGGCACCCTGGAAGGTTCCAGAATGATGAGGAGAAGGCTTCTCCAACAGGGTCAGGCCAGGTTCTCGCACACATTCACAGGCTGCGCTGCGATCTACGGAAACTGGTGCGCACTAATTGCGCTATTTATTTATTTTTGCTATTTTTGCTGCCGTTTTATTGATGAACAAAAAGCCTAAAAATAACCACTTCTATTTTTATTGCTTAGTCTTATTGCTCAGCCTATTAGTGTAATGCGCGTGCATGTGTGTTAGTTTTCGCACCATTTATTGGTCTATGTTTTTGCACATAGTTTGGGACGTAGATGAAATAACAGCTGATTTTTGGGTTAGAGCGTTTTGTCGTAACATATGGCGATAGGGTAAAGTGTACCACACACCTGTAATACATTAGAATATATATATATATATATATATATATATATATATATATATATATATATATATATATGGCTAGTGTGGAGTCTGTAAGTGGCATGTAGCCTCTTTTTCTGCCAGTGATTGGCTGAGTAAGCAGATCAGAAACCACTGATCAGCAGGGACCAGGCAGAGGCGTGGGATCAGGCAGGTGAGTATACCTTATTTTTACACCGGCCCAAGCCTGGATAATATTATTTTTCTCATCAGATGCGTCTATACAATGCTGAGCTGGTGATATGTAAAAATCTCCTAAAAAAAAGATGGAAAAAGAAATGAAGAATACGGCAGAAACCACAAGTAATGGAGCAGAGGGAAAGGAGGGGAAGAAAGGAGAAGTTGAACAAGTGCAGAACGAGAAGACACCAGATTCTACGGTGATTCACCGGCGCTGTAATAACCCGGTCAGGGCCGGCGACTAGATTTTTCTTGTTTCTGGAGATGTGTACCAGAATAGGAACATCTGGCTGCACCACATATGACGTCCTGTAGTCATGAGACCAAACGTATTCATAGTCTTCTGCAACTTCTACACGCTAAAGACTGGATTGGGTCTAGAAATATTAAAGGGGAACTTATTTTCTTTTAAATACAGATTTGTAAATGACTTCTATTCTCCACTACTTATCAGCTGCTGTATGTCCTGCAAGAAGTGGTATATTCCCTCCAGTCTTACACAGTGCTCTCTGCTGCCACCTCTGTCCATGTCAGGAACTGTTCAGAGCAGGAGAGGTTTTCTATAGGGATTTGCTGCCGCTCTGGACAGTTCCTGACATGGACAGAGGTGGCAGCAGAGAGCACTGTGTCACACTGGAGAGAATACACCACTTCCTGCAGGACATACAGCAGCTGATAACTACTGGAAGACTGGAGATTTTTAAATAGAAATAATTTACAAATTTCGATAACTTCCTGACATCTATAACTTTGCGCTGGAGTACCATTTAAACTAACAGATGCCAGTGTATGCTGGGAGTTGTAGTTTTTCCACAGCCACATACTGGGATACTATTATAGGGTTACAGGGGAGCCCTGAGTACTACCCCTTATGCAGACATATAGTAGATGATTTCTCAGGACTCCGTCTCTTGTTGGTTACTACACCTTTTTTGTTGTTATAGTTCTTTTTGATGCATGGTTATATTATATGATGGCGGGGGGGGGGAGGGGGGTCTGGTGCGGGGGGGGGGGGGCAGTGTTTTTTCCCCCCTCTTTATACAACGCCAATCATTTTAAACAAGTGTATTTATGTACCTGAGAGTCTAATGAAAAGGAACAAAACTTTCAAATCAAAAAGTCTTTTTCTTTTGGAAGTTAATATTTCCAGGCGGGCGACGTCTCGGAGATGCCAGTCAGCTTGACAAGCAATTAGCGGCTGATTTAATTGAAGGACCCTTTGAAGAGATGACAATAGAAGGAATGGAAATATCCAGAGAAAGTCGAGTGTGCGAGCAGCGAGAGGCGGCGGCGGCTGCGGAATCTCACTCGGCTTGTTCTTATATGTCGCTGCTATCTTCACGGGACGTTGTTTGATATATATACACCCATATATATAGTGTAGGTGTCAGATATCACATATCTATAGAGAGAGGAGATCTATCACAGATTGGACAACCTATCCCAGGCTCGCTTCCAATCACTCCACTCTATTTAAAGGGGTACTCCAGCAAAAATCAACTGGTGTCAGAAAGTTATATAGACTTGTAATTTACTTCTATATACTTCAGTCATTGTCAGTCAGTGTCAGTCTGTGTCAGTATGACAGACACTGACTGACAGACTAACAAAGACACTGACTGACACAGACTGACACTGACTGCAACAGACACTGACTGACTGACACAGAGGCTGACTGACACAGACACACAGCACTTACAGTTCAGTCGTCTTCCTCTCTGTCCAGCTGCTCTCCACACTGTAAGGTTAAGGACCTTTGGGTCATGTGATCAGGTCCTTCACCCTCTCTCTCTCTTAATACTAAAATATACGTTACCTGCCCTCTATGGAATCCTGGATGGAGCGTATACACATAGTATACGCTCTGGCAGGGATCTCTTGCGGTGCCGTAGACATCCGACATTTCAGTTTTCTGTGGCCACTATTCATTGAATAGCGGACGCAGAAAACTCTGTCAGTGCACACAGTGGAGCGAGCGGCTCCGGCCGCATGCTCCATAGTCTGCAGTGGGGAGTTCTGATGTGGACGCACATGGATGCGCCTGCATCAAAAGTCTGCGGCCCTAAAGATAATCCGGCCGGTACTTTTTATGATCTTTTTATGAACATAGCCTTTGGTTGTATAAACCAGGACTCCTTGGGGGAGATTTATCAAACATGGTGTAAAGTGACACTGGCTCAGTCGCCCCCGGCAACCAATCAGATTCCACCTTTCATTCCTCACAGACTCTTTGGAAAATGAAAGGTGGAATCTGATTGGTTGCCGGGGGCGACTGAGCCAGTTTCACTTTACTCCATGTTTGATAAATCTCCCCCCTTGTGTCTGCATCCAACTTCTTCAGCCACTTCTATGTTTGGGTCCAAGTCTCAAGTCGATTTCCCTTTCCTACCAACAGGACTTGTCCCCCTACAGGGACCATGGCCGCCAAAGTGGGGGTGAAGAATCCTTAGACAAGCGCCAAGGCGAGTCGCAGAGATAGGCGAGTGGAAAGAAGCGGGTGAGTGTCCGGCAGTAAGCTCCTTACTATGTGACTATGGGGCCGGCATCAGGAACGGCCATCAGTTCTCAGCTTCCAGCGTCTGCCGTAACAAAGCTTATAAATAAAGTTTCCTTCTTGCAGCTGCGAGGGAAATCTGTATAAATAAGACTCTGGGACAATCCAGTCCTCCAGCTGCTCCGGGATCCCGCTCCGCGCTCCCATGTTGGAAAACCATTTGGCAAAGATCAAAAAATGTAATGTTTTAAAAATGAGATAATTGAGGCCTCGGTGTTAGGACGACTTTAAGAAGTTGCCAAGTTTACGTCGCCCCTTATCGGGAGATCTCCCGGTAATCCTATAAGTGACAGATCTTAAGCATAAAGCCTCCGACCAAAATCCCCTCAGGTTTGGGTTAAAAATAAATTGGAACGAGGATCTGATGAGAAAACTTGGACGGAGCCGAGAAAAATACATTAACAAAATCTCTGTGCGGAATCATAAAGCCGAATGTTCAGGCGTCCCGACCCCGTCCTGAACACAACGTCCACCCCGCTCCGATACTACACGTCCCCGTCCTGAACACAACGTCCACCCTCTCCGATACTACACGGCCCCATCCTGCTCACTGTACAGAAGGGAGAACAAAACGTCCACCCCGCTCCAATACTACACGGCCCCATACCAATACTACACAGCCCCGTATCCATACTACACAGCCCCGTCCTGAACACAACGTCCACCCCGCTCCAATACTACTCGGCCCCATACCAATACTACACGGCCCCATACCAATACTACACGGTCCCGCTCCAATCCTACACAGCCCCGTATCCATACTACACAGCCCCGTCCTGAACACAACGTCCACCCCGCTCCAATACTGCAGGGCCCCGTCCTTCTCACTGTACAGAAGGGAGAACACTACGTCCCCTACGCTCCAATACAGCACAACCCCGCTCCAATACTACACAGCCCCACTCTCATACTGCAGGGCCCCGCTCCAATACTACACGGCACCATCCTGCTCACTGTACAGAAGGGAAAACATTACCTCCACCCCGCTCCAATACTGCACGGCCCCGCTCCAATACTACACGGCCCCGCTCCAATACTATGCGCCCCCCACTCCAATACTACACGGCCCCACTCCAATACTACACTGCCCCGCTCCAATACTATGCGCCCCCCACTCCAATACTACACGGCCCTGCTCCAATACTACACGGCCCTACTCTAATACTATGCGCCCCCCACTCCAATACTACACGGCCCCACTCCAATACTACACTGCCCCGCTCCAATACTATGCGCCCCCCACTCCAATACTACACGGCCCTGCTCCAATACTACACGGCCCTACTCTAATACTATGCGCCCCCCACTCCAATACTACATGGCCCCGCTCCAATACTGCACGGCCTTGCTCCAATACTGCACGGCCCAGCTCCAATACTACATGGCCCCTCTCCAATACTACACGGCCCAGCTCCAATACTACATGGCCCCACTCCAATACTACATGGCCCCTCTCCAATACTACACGGCTTCGCTCCAATACTACATGGCCCAGCTCCAATACTGCACGGCCTTGCTCCAATACTATGCGCCCCCACTCCAATACTGCACGGCCCCGCTCCAATACTGCACGGCCCCACTCCAATACTACACGGCCCCGCTCCAATACTACACGGCCCCGCTCCAATACTATGCGCCCCCATTCCAATACTGCACGGCCCCGCTCCAATACTGCACGGCCCCGCTCCAATACTACATGGCCCAGCTCCAATACTGCACGGCCTCGCTCCAATACTATGCGCCCCCACTCCAATACTGCACGGCCCCGCTCCAATACTACATGCCCCCACTCCAATACTACACGGCCCCGCTCCAATACTACACGGCCCCTCTCCAGTACTACATGGCCCTGTATCCAGCCAATGCAAAACAATTATGCTTATTAAAGAAAGTAATAGAGCAGCGTCCCCCATCCCGCCGCTCTCCAGTTATTTCAGATCTTCCATTACGGTGATATCTGCAGTTTCTGCATTCGCTGAGATGCCGCCGGTCGGGGAACGCTGCAATAGAGGAAGCCATACTGTGAGATACAGACTCTCTGGAGACGGCGGAGAGGAACATTTGTACAGATTGCATCCTGGGAAACTGTAACATAAGGGCTAGAGATGAGCAAACTGGGTTTGGGTTTGAGTCGATCCGAACCTGAACGTTCGGCATTTGATTAGCTGGGGCTGCTGAACTTGGATAAAGCTCTAAGGTTGTCTGGAAAACATGGATACAGCCAATGACTATATCCATATTTCCCACATAGCCTTAGGGCTTTATCCAAGGTCAGCAGCCACCGCTAATCACATGCCGAACGTTCAGGTTCGGATGGACTCCAGCTGCTCCAGGTTCGCTCATCTCTAATAAAGACAGAACAGCACTATTTAACCCCTGTCCGCCGGGACTTTTTAATGATTGGTCTATCCTCAATGTCTGAGCCGAGGGTTGGTGACATGGAGCACCCCAATGATCAGCTGCTTCTTAGAGCCCGGTGAATGGAGCCGGGAGCAGACACTGCTGTACACTGCCCTGTTGGGTTAAGACACGATTATTTGTTCAATCAAGCAGATATTGCTCCATGTTACTTATAGGTCCAGCAAACACTCATTTGTCAAACCATCACTCCAGTCTAACCTGCTTAATCTGCCACCTCTGTCCATGTCAGGAACTGTCCAGAGCAGGAGAGGTTTTCTATGGGGATTTGCTGCTGCTCTGGACAGTTCCTGACATGGACAGAGGTGGCAGCAAAGAGCACTGTGTCAGACTAGAGAGAATACACCACTTCCTGCAGGACATACAGCAGCTGATAAGTACTGGAAGACTGGAGATTTTTTGATTAGAAGTAAATTATAATTCTGTATAACTTTGTAAAACCAGCTGATCTGAAAACAGTTTTTTTTCCACCGGAATTCCCCTTTATTAATACAATGGATTTTTTTTATCAACTATAGTAATATCTGCTTGTGAGAGAAGCTGTAACATTTCCTTTCTCTCCTGTACACGTAGAGTTAATTTAACTGCAAAAAAAAAAAAACTTCAATGAAACTTTGGAGTTTCCAAGAAGCTAAAAGTGTACACACTGAATATAGAATGAGGTGAGTAAAAGCCGGGGCACCGCGGGTCTCATCCAACCCCTTCCTATCATCCATATTCCCAGAATCCGCATATATATATATATATATATATATATATATATATATATACACTGATTTTGATTTACTATTTTCTCATTGGTCGGTATTACGTATTCTGACGCTCTCCGGCTGGTGCAAAACTACAAGTCCCAGCAAGACAGATAAAGCAGCAGAGTCCTGTATCGGCTCTGGTCTCTCATTGTACAGTGTAACGGGACAGCAGGGTCCCTGGATGTCACAGGGTTAATGGGATCAGTGTTTCATTAACCCCGCGTGTAGTATGAGGACCCCCAGCCGGGATACAAAGTGGCTGTAATCTCCCCCTGACTGGCAGCCATGGCAAACTCCAGGGTGTAAGAGAAAGTCTATTAGAAGAGCGATGACCATCTGGCGCCATATCAGATGTGTTCAGCTTCTCCCTCCCAGCCAGTCCTCAGTCTCTGAATACACCCAACATGGTCCCTTATCAATACTGATAGGAGGAGACCATCAAAGAAACTTATTGATAGGCACCAAACTGTTTGTGTCTGCCATCTCGGAGAGGCCGGGCGACTACTAATCTCCCTCCACGTGCCGCCTCTCACCATCTCTCCAGTGTCTCATAGGGCTCATAAATCTTCTGAAGTTATCAGAGACTTCTTCGCCTTTCCATGACTGTTTCATCTATTGCTACTGTGTGACCCCAGTCCTGACCCCAGATGTCACCATCTACAGATAAGGACCGACCACAAGTGTACCAACCAAGCCCACGTTCTCCGAACCCGAGTGTGCGGCATGTGATTACGGTGGCTGAAGAAGTCAAATGCCGCCCTAGGGGGTCCTGGTGTATACAGCCATAGGTCATATGTTGTATCCATGTTTTCTAGGATTTCCTAGGGCGGCATCCAACTCCTTCAGCCGCAGGGAGTCTAATGCTGAGTGTTTGGGTTCAGAGAACATTGCAGAACCGGAACAGTTTAACATCTCAGCTCAACACTATATATGATTGATGTTCAGTGATGTTCAGATTGGTTGGCCTTGCACTTCTCCTTGGTTGTGACTTCCCTGAACTTGGCTTCTTCTGAGACTGCAACTTTCATCTTATCTACATTGAGTCTTACTTTGCCTGCTGGGTTTAGTAGTGCCGCTATCGCTGAGGTCTTTCTGAGAACCTAGAAGGCATGTGATACCCTGCAGCAAAGTCCAGGAGGTTAGGGATGGTCCGTAGACTTCCCAGCCCTGCTCGGCCTGAGCCAATCCCATTATGGTCTAGAGGGCCAATTCCGTGCCTGAAGAACGTCGTACCTGAAGTCTCTACTGAATATACTTTACATTCTGAAGGCCCTATTCCACGGAACGATTATCGTTCGTATTCGGCCGATATCGGCCGCTACGGACGATAATCGTCCGGTGGAATAGAGTGCAACGATCAGCCGACATCGTTCATGTCGGCTGATCGTTGCAGTCGCTTGTTTTTCAACATGTTGAAAAACAAGCGACTGATATAGCAGCGATCTGCTGCTGGCGCTCCGTTGAATAGGAGCGTCTGCAGCAGACGCTGCTATATCCTATGGGCTGCCCGGACGTTCAGCGATCCCCCGGGCAGCCCCCCCCCCCCCCGCAGCTCCCCGCCGCCCCCTCCCGCACTCACCCGCTCGCTGCAGCCGTGTTGAATAGCGGCGGCAGCGAGCGGGGAACGAGGAGCAAACGAGCGCTGAGAGCACTCGTTGGCTCTCCTCTAAACAACCTGTGGCTATGGTCGCACGCTGTAGGAGACCGGCCGTTCCGTGACCTGGCCAGGTCATGGAACAGCCGGTATCATTAAAGATCATCCCAGCAGATATGACCTCCAGAGCTTCACCCCCAGCTGGTGCCCGTGAATAGAACACCGCTGTACATGGGAACCGGGCAGCGGTCATAAAAAAAAGGTCTGCGGCACCGACTTCCCCACACCGGTTCCATGGACAGGGAATAACAAGCTGATTTTTGGGAACCCTCACAATCCTAATGGTGCTTTTAGACGGAACGATTATCATTCGAATTTGCGCCATAACGATCAGATTCGAACGATAATCGTACGTGTAAACGCTGCGAACGATCAAGCGACGAGCGAGAAATCATTCATTTTGATCTTTCAACATGTTCTTTAATGGTCGTTCGCAAAAAATTCGCAGATTGTTCCGTCTAAACAGTCGTTCACCGATTTAACCTATGTGTGAGATAGGCTTAAGCGATCGCAAAACGCTCGCAAAATGATTTTTCCGTACGATGTATCGTTCCGTCTAAACACTGATCGTTATAAAAAAAACATTGTTCATTCAAAATCGTTAATCGTGCGATCGGGCGAATTGTCGCTCCGTCTAAAAGCACCATAAGAGTTGGATTGTTCAGTATTTAACCCCTAGACGACCTAGGACATACCGGTACGTCCTGAGCTATAAAGCTATGAAGCTTCATAGCAGGTGGGGGCCGGCTGCAATCAGCAGCCGGCACCTCACCCTTAATGACATGCTGCAGCGTGACATTAACTCCTTAAATGCCGCGATTGTGGCGCAGAGGCGGCATTTAAGTGTAAGTGACAGGGGGAGTCCCCTGTCACTTACCCATCAGGACACACTGTCACAGTCACACTGCGGGGGTCCCGATCGTTAAAACCGACCGCCGGAGGTCTCTCACCTGCCTCCGTGCGGTCCGATTGGCGCTCTGGTCACTGAGCCTATGGGCAGGCTCAATGAGCAGAGCGCCGATAACACTGATCAATAGTAGGCCTATGGCATAGCAATGATCAACGTATAAAATGAAAGTAATGAATGTAGAAGTCCCCTAAAAGGACTTCAAATGTTTAAAAAAAAAAGTAAAAATCACTAACACACTACCCCAAAGCCCCTCCCCCAATAAGTTTAAATCACCCCCCTTTCCCATTATATAAAAAAACATATAAAAATAAATAAATAAATACACATATAATATACTGTAGCGTGCGTAATTGTCCGATCTATTAAAATATAACAAGCGTCATTGCGAACGGCGTAGACGAAAAGAGGGGAAAAAAGTGTGTGGATTACCGATTTTATGTTACATTATATAAAAAAAAATAAAAAGTGATCAAAATGTCCGATCTTAACAAATACGGTATTAATAAAAAGTAGAGATCATGGCAGAAAAAATGACGCCCCATACAGCCCTGTAGGTGAAAAAATAAAACTGTTATAAGCGTCACAATAGGGCTATTTAATTCCTAATTAATTGCCAAAAAAAAGAATTTCATTAAAAAAATATATATAACATTAGAGAATCTGCTAAGGGCCCCTTCATATTATTGGGGGGACGCACGGAATTGCAGCTCCCCCCCCTTTTTGTATGGGGTATACAGTATGGGCAGACTTGGTCTGTCCCGTTGTTTGTGTTGTCCCCCCCCCCCCCCCCCTATTTCTTCCCTCACAGATGGATCGGTCCAGTTCTAGAAGATTCGGCTGAAAAGCTGTTACTATCAGCTGATTGGATCAACGGTCGAGCGGGAAAAGAAATAGGAGCAGTGATCAGCTGTGATTGGCTGTTTGGAAAAATGCGGGAAATTCGTTTTGAATTTAAGCAGAGACACAGCGCTGGGAGCTCAGTCGGCGCTGATCCCTGGATAAAGAACCTCCCACCCTCCCGCCCCTAATTTTAAAGGAATTGAGAACTGTCGCGGACTTTGTAGTGGGGTATATTCTGGGCTGGATAGGTTCTGTTTTATGGTCTATGAGGTTTTATTGCTTAAATTAATTATTCTTATTTAACTAAATGTTTGTAAACCCTTAGGAAGTTCCGCGGCCATAAAAATTTCAAAAGGTAAAAGGTGTTGTGTCTTCTTTTAGGTTAAGTTCTTGTGGGGGGGGGGGGGGGGGGGGGGTTGCACTTCCGTGTGTAACCTGCATATGGTTGTGTTCGGACTGACCTATAGTATAATAGTATCATGTCGCTGTTACCATATAGTGCATTACGTAGACACAGGAACCCCCCAAACGTCACCATATTGCATTCTTTTTTACGATTTCACCTATTTATATCTCCATAAATAATATATTTGGGGTTCCCTCATACATGTTATGGTAAAATGAAAGACGCCATTACACAGTACAACTATTCCTGTAACAAATAAGCCCCCACATGGCCGTGTAGATAGAAAACTGAACGTGCTGGAGCTCTTAGAAGGGGAGGAGGGAAAAACGAAAGCGCAAAGATCAAAATTTGCGCAGTCCACTGGGTCATTTTGCGCCTGGTCCTCAAAGGGTTAATTACGTTAATTACCAATGGCTGAAGAAGTTGGATGCCGCCCTACGGATTCGGATTCAGACAAAATTACTATAAGTTCCCTCATCTCTAATGGGTATAGAGCAGGTTACAGGCCACAGGCAGAGATCAGGTCCGGTTACAGGCCACAGGCAGAGACCAGGTCCGGTTACAGGCCACAGGCAGAGATCAGGTCCGGTTACAGGCCACAGGCAGAGACCAGGTCCGGTTACAGGCCACAGGCAGAGACCAGGTCCGGTTACAGGCCACAGGCAGAGAACAGGTCCGGTTACAGGCCACAGGCAGAGACCAGGTCCGGTTACAGGCCACAGGCAGAGAACAGGTCCGGTTACAGGCCACAGGCAGAGACCAGGTCCGGTTACAGGCCACAGGCAGAGACCAGGTCCAGTTACAGGCCACAGGCAGAGATCAGGTCCGGCTACAGGCCACAGGCAGAGACCAGGTCCGGTTACAGGCCACAGGCAGAGACCAGGTCCGGTTACAGGCCACAGGCAGAGACCAGGTCCGGTTACAGGCCACAGGCAGAGACCAGGTCCGGTTACAGGCCACAGCCAGAGACCAGGTCCGGTTACAGGCCACAGGCAGAGAACAGGTCCGGTTACAGGCCACAGGCAGAGAACAGGTCCGGTTACAGGCCACAGGCAGAGAACAGGTCCGGTTACAGGCCACAGCCAGAGACCAGGTCCGGTTACAGGCCACAGGCAGAGAACAGGTCCGGTTACAGGCCACAGCCAGAGACCAGGTCCGGTTACAGGCCACAGGCAGAGACCAGGTCCGGTTACAGGCCACAGGCAGAGACCAGGTCCGGTTACAGGCCACAGGCAGAGAACAGGTCCGGTTACAGGCCACAGGCAGAGAACAGGTCCGGTTACAGGCCACAGGCAGAGACCAGGTCCGGTTACAGGCCACAGGCAGAGAACAGGTCCGGTTACAGGCCACAGGCAGAGACCAGGTCCGGTTACAGGCCAGAGACAGAGACCAGGTCCGGTTACAGGCCACAGGCAGAGAACAGGTCCGGTTACAGGCCAGAGACAGAGACCAGGTCCGGTTACAGGCCACAGGCAGAGACCAGGTCCGGTTACAGGCCACAGGCAGAGACCAGGTCCGGTTACAGGCCAGAGACAGAGACCAGGTCCGGCTACAGGCCACAGGCAGAGAACAGGTCCGGTTACAGGCCACAGGCAGAGAACAGGTCCGGTTACAGGCCACAGGCAGAGAACAGGTCCGGTTACAGGCCACAGGCAGAGACCAGGTCCGGTTACAGGCCACAGGCAGAGACCAGGTCCGGTTACAGGTTACAATAGAGCCTTTGCAGAACGTTAGCTACCCAGGAATCAGATAGGGTACGGGTGTTGAAGCTGGCCATGATACTTGGCCTTGACCAATTGTCTGGGGAAGGATTTGGGTATGCATACTTGTCTTCTGAGATGCAAGAAGAGAGAACATGTGCACCCTATGGGCAAAAACGTCAGCAGCTAAGACACGGCTGTGGGGGGGGGGGGGAGGGGGGGAGCAAATGCAACTGAGCAACTGTACCCGCAGGTGGACGCTAACCACTGCTGTGGGCTCCATGGTAAGTGAGTGGGCTAGAGATCTGAGGAAGGAACAAACAATCGCAACATTGAAGCCGTTCCAGTTCCAAGAGGAAAGCATTCTCCACACGTCTATTACTTCTGTATAGTTCACCATGTCTACTACATGTGCCAGCACAACCCAAGGCCCATTCATAACCCAGCTGTACCTCGTCCAGCTACCATCCTTCTAGATTAGGTGTTCCTTTCCTAGTAACTTGCTTCCAGAGCATTAATCCTCCATCCTAGATCAAAGCCTTGGGAGCTGAGAGTGGCGTTACGAACGGGCTCCACCTGTACCTTGGTTGGAGTAATGTACTTGCTGTGTGTGGGAAGCGAGCTGTTATTGGATAGAAATACACTGGCAGGCCGACCTGTACAGAGTGAAATACACGGCCTTTATACCCGGCTGCCAAAAACAACTGTTTAAAACAAGAAACAAAACAGAAGTAATAAAGCGTATTTATCACACTCCATTACCGAGCGAAAAAAACGTACTGCTGGGATCGCATTACTGCAACAAATACCCTCATTAGCCGCGCGGCTCGCTCGCTGGCACTATCACTGCTTTTTTTAAAGTTTTGTTCTATTTATTGCCGCAGCTCGGAGGACGGGTGATACGGGGATTTATTACAATCAGATTAACATTCATTTACTTAAAGGGATCGCCGGATTGTGCTTTCACTTTCCAAGCAGATGAAACATAAGATGGAAGTGAAGATATGAACACGTGGACGGCGAACTGCACCCTCGATAATGAGGAAGGATTCCGTATCACTAAATCAGGGCGGAGCCATCCGTGTGACGGCGGCGGCGGCAGCGCTGTGATGTACAGCGGGAGACACGCCAAGATTCAGCTAATCGCAGCATCCTCACTTTGTGGCTTTTTGCTCATTTCCAGTTTTGCGCAGCAAGTGAACGCGTCATCAGAAAATGACCTGAAGATTTTTATGTTAAAACATCAATTTTAAGAATTTTGGTGTGTTTGTTTTTGTTTTCCCACTTTTTGATAAAAGTTTGCTATAAAAGAATCCTGAGCTCTTTGCAGTTTGCATTCTGGCCACTAAGCCTAATAATAAGCCGGCCCATCTCTAGGGATCACTTTACGGCAGTCTCCTCCTTATCATCACTGGAATGGTGACACCAGTATACACAATGAGTTGTGTGCCAGACAGCGACGCCATCTGGGCTCGATCATCCTCTTTGGCACTGACAAAAATCCAGCACATGTGCCTTTGTGTCCCGATGAGGTAGCTTAGAACAAGGATCCAGGCTCCTTTGGGTTGCAATGGCGCATGTACTAAACTCTGTCAGCGCCGAAGAGGCTGATCCTGCCCCCAGGAAGTAGAACTGTGGCTCTCTGCTGCCACCTCTGTCCATGTCAGGAACTGTCCAGAGCAGCAGCAAATCCCCATAGAAAACCTCTCCTGCTCTGGACAGTTCCTGACATGGACAGAGGTGGCAGCAGAAAGAAGACTGAAGAGAATACACCACTTCCTGCAGAACATACAGCAGCTGATTAGTACTGGAAGATGGATATTTTTAAATAGAAGTAAATTAAAAATCTGTATAACTTTCAGAAACCAGTTGATTTGAAAGAAAAATGGGTGAACAACCCCTTTAAGGATGAGATAGACTGGTAGCTGATCAATGTGTGGTACCACAAGTACTCACCCTACCGCTCTCTCCCTGCGCCAGACAGGTGTGGGTGACATAGTGAGACAGACGGTGAATCAGCCGGGTTCAGACAGGGCTTCACACACAGCAATTAACCTGCCTGAGAAATAAGGTGCAATTATTAGGGCCCGGCCCATCACGTCTCGTGCTCCTCACCTTCTATGTCATCGGGACAAGCCGCCCCCTGTCCCCTCACCTTCTCCTCATACCTGTATAGTGCAGGGCAGGGGGGCAGCTACCTGTATGGCTTCTTCCTTCTATGACTATATCAGGCTGCACAGGGAGCCCAGCCTGAGAGCATGAGGAGCTCCCCATCCCCCTCTGCCGGGACTCTGCTCAGGGTTCTCCCTCCTCGCTATGTTTTTATAACATAGAAATCAATGGCAACAGGATGAGCTTTTTTCTTCTTACATTTCATTTGTCATTTGTACAGTTATATAAGTTTATTCATTTATTATTTTTTATTTTTACATTTTAAAGGGGATATATATATATATATATATATATATATATATATATATTATTTATTTATTTATTTATTTATTTATTTTCAAATCGACTAGTTTCAGATAGTTATATAGATTTGCAATTTACTTCTATAAAAAAAATCTCCAATCTTCCAGTACTTATCAGCTGCTGTATGTCCTGCAGGAAGTGGTTTATTCTCTCCAGTCTGACACAGTGCTCTCTGCTGCCACCTCTGTCCATGTCAGGAACTGTCCAGAGCAGCAGCACATCCCCATAGAAAACCTCTCCTGCTCTGGACAGTTCCTGACATGGACAGAGGTGGCAGCAGAGAGCACTGTGTCAGACTGGAGAGAATAAACCACTTCCTGCAGGACATACAGCAGCTGATAAGTATGGAAACACTTGATATTTTTAAACAGAAGTGAATTATAAATCTATATAACTTTATGACACCAGGTGATTTGAAAGATTTTGGCCAGAGTACCTCTTTAACATTGACTGCCCCCTCTGCTGCCACCAGTGGTTGTATCAGGAACTGCATGGCTGCACATCCCCAGTCCTGCTGCTGCCTGCAGATACTGAACCCCACCTGATATACAGGATAGTCTGATGCATAGGAGCATTAGAATAGATATTAGACTTGGGGAAGCCGTCTGTGTCTAGAGCACTGCACTGTGGGGTGGCTGCAGAGCTAGTGACACAGACAGCTTCCCCAGGTTTAATGTATATTTTAATGCTTATATGCATCAGACTATACTGTATATCAGGTGGGGTTCAGTATCTGCATGCAGCATAGATATAGAGATATAATGTAACTGTGCCAGGACCAGGGCCTCCCCAGCACAACCACTGGGGGCAGCAGAGAGGCCATGTTGTAATTTATAAATGTGAACAAAATAAATATAGATACATTTTCTTTAATAAAGTTACAGAAGTTACATAAAGATATAGCGATAAAGTTATGTAAAGATTACAAAAGTTATATAACTATTAATGAATGGCAACAAAAAATTATTTTTATTCGCCGGAATACCCCTTTAAGGCTCTGGGTATTAAATGAATTGTAACTATTGAGACTCCAGACAAGTCAATGCATTGCTTCTGCTAATGCAGTGTAGCATCGGCCCAAAGAAATAACACTGTGAATGCAAAACGTGGTGTGAACAGGGCCAAGTCTACTTTAGCTTTTGCCCCTAGGACAGTGTTCACACTGTATTTCCATCAGGAACTGAGAGGGCAAAATGATAATGGGAAGGCAACAGTTTCTGTATTTATAACCCACTCCTGGTTCTGGTTGTAAAAAGACTGACGGGAATACTGTGTGTGACCATGGCCTAAAAGGGGCCTAAGGTGAAGAAGGAAGCAGAGTCTCCAGTGCTGGGGTTGCAATGTGCTACATAGGGTCAGGGGTGTAACGAGGGTTCACTGGGCCCCATGGAAAAAAAACAGTATGGGCCCCATGAATCCTAGAGTCTAGAGATAGACGGTGCTCAGAGGCTCTAAGACCACCATAACCCTGGGATGATGCTCAGGCGTACCATGGAGGCAGACCACACCCAGGCCCCCCAGCCGCACAGGCCCCATAGCAGCTGCGTGGTCTGCCTCCATGGTAACTACGCCACTGCACAGGGCCACCTTCTCCTTTATGCACCCTACAACACCCTAACAATGCATATCTCTCCAAAATGTAAGAACGTTTTTTAAAAAAAATTATATTTAAAAAAGTAATAAAATGATGGAAGGACAAGTGAAAGACTGGTTTAGTTTATTGGGAATGTTGTTGTATGTTATTATTGCACCCTAACTACACCCAGACACCGGCACTGAATGTGTTACATGTTGTCACTTTCTTGTTGTTATTTGTAACCTTAAAGCTGGGTGATGTTTCTGCAGAGCATTGCACCTTGCAGGGTAGGAGCTCCTGTCTCCAGCAGTGAACTGGTTAGGTACGCGTCCTGCCTCTAAAGTACTTTGTGCCCTAGGCAAGCTGGGCTATGTCTGACAGGTTAGGGCCGATCACCATCTCATCACTCAGCGCTCCGGTCTGGTTGCTGTCGTAGAACTTGTCAGACCGGCTTTCTGAGGCGCTGGCGCTGTAACCCTTTCTGTGCTGCAGGCCGCTGCCGATACAATTCATCATTAGCTGGAGGAGGAGAGAAGAAAAGAAAAGTATGCTCGGGGCGAGGGACAAGTTCAGGTCTTTTCCACATCACTGAACTTCTCTAACTCTGATTCTCTAAATACACACCTGGGGGAAGTATCTCTCCTCTCTTACAGTAAGTGCTGTCAGAGTCCATTATAGAGTACAGCGCTCTGTGCCAAGGGAGGAAGACGACAAGAAGGCCAGAACTGCGCCCAAAATCTACCGGGACCCAAGAGAGACATTTACCAGATAGATTTACATCCATGAACCCAGCAGAATCTAGAAGGAAACCATTGGCAGTGTCTGACAATCTCTATGTGAGGTGGTGAAGATCGGACATAGACCAGGGACTGTCTGGGCTATTAGAGAGTTTCCCTTCTTATTTCTTCCTTTCCTATTTTCCCAAATATTTTTAAAAAAACTTTTTGTTTATTTTTGGTTTATTTTTATTCATTTATTTATTTTTATTTGTTTATTTTTTTTAGACATAGGAAAAACACAACAACCTCTTCGGCTGGATTGCTCGCCTAACCATCACATTTTTGAGTAGAATAGTCCTATATAATCTGCACAGTGGATGCGACTTTTGTTGTGTTGTGGGCATGGGGCATACAAGTGTCCCAAAAACTGAGCTGCAAATATGGCGGGTATGACATCATATTTCTTATGTGGAACATGAGCACCAGATGTGTGTTTGCCCCCATCTTCTTTCCATGATACTTAGGGTGATTCCTAAATTAACACCAGAGATTCATCTCCTCAGCCATGTACATGCACTGTGCACATCTTACTATCCCGACCTTCCATATCTATGTACATGCACTGTGCACATCTTACTATCCCGACCTTCCATATCTATGTACATGTACTGTGCACATCTTACTATCCCGACCTTCCTCAGCCATGTACATGCACTGTGCACATCTTACTATCCCGACCTTCCATATCCATGTACATGCACTGTGCACATCTTACTATCCCGACCTTCCATATCTATGTACATGCACTGTGCACATCTTACTATCCCGACCTTCCATATCCATGTACATGCACTGTGCACATCTTACTATCCCGACCTTCCATATCCATGTACATGCACTGTGCACATCTTACTATCCCGACCTTCCTCAGCCATGTACATGCACTGTGCACATCTTACTATCCCGACCTTCCTCAGCCATGTACATGCACTGTGCACATCTTACTATCCCGACCTTCCATATCCATGTACATGCACTGTGCACATCTTACTATCCCGACCTTCCTCAGCCATGAACATGCACTGTGCACATCTTACTATCCCGGCCTTCCTCAGCCATGTACATGCACTGTGCACATCTTACTATCCCGACCTTCCATATCCATGTACATGCACTGTGTACATCTTACTATCCCGACCTTCCTCAGCCATGTACATGCACTGTGCACATCTTACTATCCCGACCTTCCTCAGCCATGTACATGCACTGTGCACATCTTACTATCCCGACCTTCCATATCCATGTACATGCACTGTGCACATCTTACTATCCCAAACTTCCATATCCATGTACATGCACTGTGCACATCTTACTATCCCGACCTTTTTCAGCATAGAAGAGAATGATGCCTGACCCAAAAACACAGATTTAAAAAGAAACAGAGTTGCTTTCTTTCAAAAACAGGGCCACCCCGTCTTCATGTAGTTTGTGGTATTACTACTTGGCTCCATTCACCTTCAGTTTCCTTGGCCTGTGAACTGGCTGAATCCAAATCATTGGTCAAATTCAAATCAAATTATTCAATTTGAAAAAAAAAAAAAAATCAGGAAAGTGTACAGACAAGTAAACTTCATCACGTAACAGAAAGGGTTAAACACGGTGCGGAGAGTTCACCTTTAAACTTGTCGCTCTAAAAAAAAAACAAAAAAAACCACTACAGTAAAAAAGACCCCAGGGCGTAATAACAATAATAATAATAAAAAAAAAATTCTCCCATCAATTATCTGTGTCAGGATGCCTTTCAGCGGGGCCGGCTGCAACACCTGCGATTTACTGAAGAGTCAGAGAAGTGACAGGGATCCCCCTGCGGCACCAGGAGGCGGATCTGGCTCTGGGCTCCATGCAAGCCTTTATTTCATGTTACAGAGAGTCAGGAGGCTGCGATGCTGGTGGAGCATGCGACGCCACCGCCGCTGTGTATGTGTGACACAATGCACTCATTTACCTGGTATTACCACCGCTATATACATGCACCCAGCTGGGAAAGGGGGATGGGAGCGAGACGTCTCGCATATATTAAGAGATTAGTGCGAGTGGAATGTACATTGTAAATAGATATAAACTTAAGGCCGTGTTCTTAAAGGGCCAGCGCCAAGAACTACTTACAGAATTCATGTAAGGCTGGGTTCATACTACGTTTTTGCAGTCCATTTTGCAAAAAAAAAAACTATGGAAAAATTGATGCACTTGTGTGCAATCTTTTAAAGCCGCCATCTTGAAAGCCGCCATATTAAACCGTGGGCAAGTTTTTCCAATTGGAACTTGGCGATGTAGCGTATCAAAGAAGGAATCGATTGCCGCAATCAGAATAATCAACACAAAGTTAAGCACCGTTATCGACATAAAAAGTTGCAACAACGTTCCCAGTGATGCACAGCAGTCTGACGTGTTCAATGTGTTGTCCACGGTGCTGAACACAAAGCAATTTTTGGTGTTGATAATATAACTACAAAAGATATCGCTAATCTGATCACGGCAATTGATTTTCTGAGACAATTCTGGTCTTCTGCTGCATGACCAACTACCCATTGGAAGAACTTGCCCATGATTCAATATGGCGGCTTTCAAGATGGCGGCCCAAACATAGACCAGCTCACCCATTACTTGCTGGGGTATCAGATATGTCATTTTCTCTTTCTTTCTGAAATAAAAGGCTGTCCTGAGACTTTAGACTCCTGTATATCCAACATGAATTCTGTAAGTAGCTCTTGGCGCTGGCCCTTTAAGAACACAGCACTCAGTTTATATCTCTTTACAATGTACTTGTGAATTAATAATTTTGTAATTCCTTTCGAATTTGTTCCAGTTCTGCTCCTATACACTGAGCGGCCTTGGTTAAAGCTGATATTTTTCTTGTATTTTATGGGGGTCCCAGCAGTTGGATCCCCACATCTATCATGTGATAATCCCTTTAAGCCTTCTACCCTTGTGTCCAGAGAGAATAGGGTAGATATCTTAAATTCTCTAATGACAAATGTTCCCTAATTATTAGTTAGATGGGTGGGTGTAGAATTATCCCCCCATAAGGTGGCAAGTTCATTGCTTCAACTGCCCTGTACGCCCCTTTCTATTGTAGCTGTATTCTAGCTTCTTTAAGACGATGATACAGGTGAATACTATGGCTCTCTATACTACTATAGTACTGATACTATCGGCTCTCCACTCCACCACATTCAGGCTGAGACATGAAGTTGTCATTGCGGTCTAGGCCAAAGAAATAGATGATGTCCCCTGGAATAACTGGATGTAACTGCACTGTACTCACTTATATGTTCTGCAGAAAAGTGCTCTGTGGTAATGCACGGGAGTCATACTGGTCTTTGTATATTGGCTTTTATTTAGTAACAGTATGGTAGTGGATCCTGGTATGGCGGCATGTAACAGTATGATAGTATATTTAATCACTTTTCGGTCGGTCAATAAACTTTTTGAGTTTTACCCTATTTTTGACCTATATAGGGCAATACCCACGGCAAGCAGCACCTCATGGAATCCCTACAGTTCTGTATGACTGATCCATAGAAATACCAAATAGCGCCTCTATATGACACCAAATTCAGCGATTCCATACCTACCTGCTGCAGTACGTCATAAGACGCCATGCTTCAGTATGATATAGGAGGCATAAGGCGGCACGGTATAGGCGTACATTTCTATAAATCACATATAGATGATGCCTCAAGGCAATGTTTCCCAATGTTTCACAGTTTCCTGGAACTTGGTCAGGAGTGGCAAAGGAGTGACTTCAGCCAGCTCCACGCCGCCAGCAAACCTGCCATTGTGTAGTGGCCTTTCTGGCATCATTCACTTCAATAGGAGCTGCAAAAATCAAGTATATAGTGGCTGTATACCTGAGACTGAAGAGTAGAAGCCATTGCTTGTCTTATACATGGAACCATTATACCAAAACTGGCCAGATCCACCAACAATCTATTGGGAATAAAAGGCTTCTGAAAACCCATCAACAGAGATCCTAATAGACTTTAGAACCCTTTGATCTGTATGGGGCCTCCTATCTTTCCACCAACAGATGAGGTTGGGGGAAAAAAGGATCCGCCATATTGGATTTGGGAGGTAAGTAGTGCCGAGCAGACTTGCCAAACTGTTCTGGTTCGGCAACATTCTCCGAACCCGAACACTCGACATTGGACTACCGATTGAGAAGTTGGGAGTCCTGGAAAACATGGACCAGGACTCCATAGGGCGGCATCCAACATCTCTGGCCGCCAATAATCAGGTTCCTGTATGGTAAGAAAGCAAGACACAGCTAACAGTTTCTCTTCATGTAACTCTATCCAACACTATGCAGTGTTAAACCCCTCACTGGAGAGGACACGTCAGAGATAATCTCAACCCACGCGGTACACTAGGAGAGTCACTGTGCAGGACCGTATCCACAGACAGCAGTATGCTAGGAACTGATCCGGATAGAGCAAAGTTGCTAAAGCCTAGGAAATTTATCTCGCAGAGCGGTTGTCAGCAGGGAACCCTCAGCATTCCGCTCATCCCAGGTAACAGGGTCTGGGGCTTGTGTCACCCTCATAGGACAGGTATAAGGTGGTGTGAAGACCCAAAGGTCAAAACACGGGCACAAGTATTTTCTTCTTCTTCTAAGTATTCTTCCAGCTCATCCTCCAACATCCCAACAGAGCACAGTACTACTTGTGTTGGCACGACTGTACTCTTCACTAGACTCCTTTCACAGATCTGGATCCTGTATTGTCAAGTGTCTTATCAAGGGTTCTATCAAGTGTACCGTATCCTGTCAATGCACAGCTATATGTTCTGCTGTACCCCGGCACTGGTGTCACAACATAACATCACTGGGCCCGGCTGTATCTCGGCCAACCACCACAGAACTGGCGTCACACTCTACCATCTGACAAGTGACCGGCCGTACCTCCACTCCGGGGGTCACCACACTTCCACCAGAGCTGCCTGGCGGCGGCTTGCTTCCCATGTACTCGTTCATGACATACAGATGTTGTGGGCCAAGCACGGGGTGAACGAGTCGGCCAAACGTCCAGCTATTGGGGGTCTTGAGACATGTCGAATGCCTGTTTCTTTTTTCTAATATTTTCTTGCCATAGAGCACAGAGCTGTCGAGCGTTACTGTCCCTTTAAGAGAAGGGTGCACAGTTCAGTGACTTTGTTGAGATCACAGTCCACAAAGGTCTTTAAACTTCCCTCAGATCTGGTGGTGACGGCTCCGGTCATGTCATCTGCGTAATCCCCCCCATTATCCGGAGCAAAAGAAAAACCAGCCGAGCAGCCCTGGCAAACAGACAGCCGCCCGCCCGCCCGCCCGCCGCCCGCCCTTCTAGGAATCCAGGGCTCCTCGCTGGGATATTCTGGAAGAGAAATGTAATGTCTTGTAGCGGCTCTAATTTCACGTTGCTGGAGCAGAAGATTTCGGTGTCTGTCATTAGAAGTATAAATGTGCCCCATTACCGTCTGCAGAGAAGTTTTTCCAGCGCTAACCACAAGCTGATGAGGAATAAGTCAGCTATGCCGGCGGAGGCTGCGTGCGATGCCGAGGCCTCTCCAACCACTCCTGTCCTCAGCTGCTCTGTCATTAGGGAGAGCCGGACCCAGGCGAAGGCTGAGGGAGAGACGGATGGCCACTGCTGCTGCCTTACTCAGTATCAAACCGGGACCAGAGCTGTGGACAACGGGAGGAGTGAGCTCCAACCTGAGGCTCTCTGGAAGATGCAAAACTACAACTCCCAGCATGCCTGGACAGCCAACGGCTATTGCAAAACTATAACTCCCAGCATGCCCAGACAGCCAATTATTGCAGAACTATAACTCCCAGCATGCCCAGACAGCCAACGGCTATTAAAACACTATAACTCCCAGCATGCCCAGACAGCCAACCGCTATTAAAACACTATAACTCCCAGCATGCCCGGACAGCCAACGGCTATTGCAAAACTATAACTCCCAGCATGCCCGGACAGCCAACCGCTATTAAAACACTATAACTCCCAGCATGCCCGGACAGCCAACGGCTATTGCAAAACTAGAACTCCCAGCATGCCTGGATAGCCAACGATTATTGCAAAACTATAACTCCCAGCATGCCCGGACAGCCAACCGCTATTAAAACACTATAACTCCCAGCATGCCCAGACAGCCAACGGCTATTGAAAAACTAAAACTCCCAGCATGCCCAGACAGCCAACGGCTATTGAAAAACTAAAACTCCCAGCATGCCCGGACAGCCAACGGCTAATGCATTTCTACAAATCCCTACAGGCCCGGCCAGCCAGCTGGGCCGGGTGCAGAGGAGAGTGAGCACATTGCATACAGCTGCTCAGGCTACTGGACCAAAACAGGGACTCAATGAATCTGAAATCGTTTTTGGGCGTCAATTTCCTCATCATCCCTATTCCTGTGTCTGCAGTTTCATGGTGCAGCTTCCTGTTATCCATCTGACTGCAGGCCTAACAGAATGGGATATATGGGAGCCAGTATACCACCTCTGTCCATGTCAGGAACTGTCCAGAGCAGTAGATAATCCCCATAGAAAACCTCTCCTGCTCTGGACAGTTCCTGACATGGACAGAGGTGGCAGCAGAGAGCACTGTGTCAGACTGGAGAGAATACAACACTTCCTGCAGGGCATACAGCAGCTGATAAGTACTGGAAACAGTAGATTTTTAAATAGAACTAAATCACATATCTGTAAAACTTTTTGATACTTGTTGACTTGAAAGGAAAAGATTTTCCCTGGAGTTCCCCTTTAACACCTTTGCAGCGTTCTAGGAAGGCTCCATTATGAAAGCTGCGATACCGGTGTGAGCAGCCGGCTTCCCCCGACCAATAGGAAGGTGGGATGGAGACTCCTCCTAATAATATATCTTACTCAAAGAAAAACAGCTGAATTGATGGCAGCAGAGAGTAAGAACACAGGTTGGATTGATTCCGGGTGTTTTACCGGCAAATCCTGGAGATGAATATCTCATTTACAGGTGGATTTGGCAGCGACACAAACAGCGAGTCTTGTTACACACGTCGTCTCAGGAGCTACAAAGGGGATGATGGAAGAGCGATTGTGCAATGTACATACCTGGAGATACGGCGGCCGGGTGGACGGCTGTCATTAGTCGCAGACAATGACTAAGGGTGTGATGGCGGGGTTACACTCCACATCATGAGGATTCCCATGAGAGCCGTATGACACATCGGGGCGACCTCTCTATGACCATACAGGAGGAAGGACGCGGTGGGAAAGATAGAGAGCATGTATATACCTGAGGAAGGGTTTATGTTATTGTTGTCATGATTCTAAATAGCTACGTTTCCGCAGAAATCTTAAAGAGGTACTCCGGAGAAAAGAAAAATGTAATTGTAAATTACTTGAGCCAGAATAAGGGGACGGAGGGTGATGGGCGGCAGACATTGTACGCTCGCACTTACCACACGCACGCCGGAGAGATATAGAAACCTGTTGGTAATGATCTGTAAGAACCGACTAACTTAACCTCACGGATCCAGATTTATGTGAAAAAATTTACTTCTATTAAAAAAATCTCCAGTTTTCCAGTACTTATCAGCTGCTGTATGTCCTGCAGGAAGTGGTGTATTCTCTCCAGTCTGACACAGTGCTCTCTGCTGCCACCTCTGTCCATGTCAGGAACTGTCCAGAGCAGCAGCAAATCCCCATAGAAAACCTCTCCTGCTCTGGACACTTCCTGACATGGACAGAGGTGGCAGCAGAGAGCACTGTGCTCAGACTGGAGAGAATACATAACTTTCTGCAGGACATACAGCAGCTGATAAGTACTAGAAAACTGGAGATTTTAAAATACAAGTCTGTATAACTTTCTGACACCGGTTGATTTGAAAATATTTTTTTTTCTTCCAGAGAACCCCTTTAAGATTTTTGCAGAAACATAGCTAGAGTTGAAAATAAAAAAATATATATAAATTCTGGAGTAGATTCACATCAGATGGAATAGCTGGAGATTTCACAGGCACAGACACTCTAACTGGATAAGAGTTTACCAATCTCATTTATAAGAATGCAGGATCAGACTACGCAAGGTTTGTTTGTAGTCTGTAACCATGGAGACATGTACACAGGACAGAACTAATACCCGAACCATCCCACCATTGCAGAAGTGTCTGGTTCTAAGAAAACCCATCCAAAAAAGGACGGTTTGCTTAGTAAATCCGTCGGTTGTGGTGGACACACCCATGACCCGCCCACTTTGACAAAAAGTTCGGGTTTTTGGAAAAATTGTGTTGGACACGTTTATTAAATATCCCGGAACACCCAACAATTTTCTGCCAGGAACACGTTAGTAAATTAGCTCCAATGAGTTTTCACGCAGCACAGACAACATGTGCCCCCGTATGGGCCCAAAATCTCCAGATCGGGCAATTTAGGGCATATTTAAAAATTTAAAAAAATTTAGCTTTTTTTAAAATTTTCAAGTCCCGTCTTTAATCTTCCATCAAACCTGAGTGGAAATAAGGAAATTTCCGCAACCTTCAAGCCGATTTTACCCGTTCCGGAGGAAGAAACCATTGCGAAGCCGCGGGGTAATCTGGAAAAAAAAACCTCGCACTTGCACAGTGGGATCCAGATCCTCGCATCAAGGAGATAGCGCAGCCTGAGTGATTTATGGAGAATCCGGCGCTGTTCACTGGAGAGGTTGATGCTAAGAGTGCGGAGGAGAGCCGGACGGCACACGGTTTGCGAGTTCAGAGCTTAATTCATGATCAAAGCCAAGGCCGTTGTCCCACAGCTAGTCATTCTGGTTTCTTGACTGACTGCTAACCCCTCCCGCAGCCAAGGTGTTAACTTTGAATGTGTGCTCCAGGCTCGGCGAGGGTCTCAGGTGATTGCGAGCTTCTGAAGCACTTATTACATCAGAAGGCTGCGCTTTTTTTCTAAGTCCTGCCTAATTAATGAGCGGCCTATCAATATTCATGTGCATAGACGTTTAGAGCCTACAAGGTATGTCAATATATCCATTTTCTTGTTGGAACTAATTGCCCGTGGCTATATCAAAAGATAAATCTATTAATTAAAGTGTACTTTGAAAAGATTTGAGTGCTCGGAATTGGGCCTGTTGGGAAAATTCTTCATGAAAACACATACCCAATATCACTAAAAAAAAAAAAAAAATGCAGACAACTTGCAAAACTTGATAAGTGAGAATCAAAGGGAGACGGGAAGAAGAAAAAAAAGGGCTCAGCAGCAAACAAGGCGTGGGGAGCGTGGAGAGGGGAGCGCGGAGAGAGGAGCCACAGTCGCAGCTTTTGATAGTCAGTTTGAGTTTAAAGGAATCGAGGACTTTCGGGTTTCTTTAGGAAAAGAAAAAAAGTTTCATCTGTGAAATTGCTACGGGTGTAGAACAAATTGGGCCCTTAAGTGGCATAAGAAGTTTTATTTCTAGGGCTGGCGAGGGACCGGAATATGGACTTATAGTGAGCGATTGCTGGAATTAAAGGGGCTCCTGGCTCCTCAAAACATGACATGACTTCAGGATGACGGACCCATCAGGATGATGATGTTCCACCCCTGCTCTTGTGATTGTAGCACCCGGTTGCTGGGGGGCATCATTATGGGTGATACATATGCTACTATGTTTACACAATGGGAGTTACGTAAAATGCATCAAACTCCCTTGGCTGTTCAGAGGGGGTCGGGGAGCCTTTGACCTTGGCATAGGGGTGAGTAACGGAGGTATATCCTGTGTATACGCTGTTACTTCCATATCAGCTTGTTATCTGTAAATCCATTGTTATCCAACTGCCAGGACCCTCTCCAAACCCATGAAAGGGGTCAATCTGTAATAAAGGGGGGCACTCACCACACAATGAACTGATATGGCAGATTCACCCCTTTCCCTGGCGTACGCCTGCTGTATGCCCCGCTTGCCCAATGGGCGGGCAGGGGGAGCTCAGGATGGGGGCGTGGCAAGTCGGGGAGGAGGTGTGGCTTCCTCCAGCGCCTCATTTATCATGATTTCTCATTATTTACATCTTCATAAACCCCCCCCCCTATGGTTTCCATATTACAGACATCACGCAGCATTAAGCTTTACTTTCACCATAGCCGGACTCTTCTGGGTTCCGTGAAAATGATATCTTGGCCGCCTTCCCAACCACAAAGCCCATCATGCCTCTCTGTGTATGATGCTGTCATATAAAGCCACCAGTGATGTATACAGTGAGCTCCGTCTACTATCATTATGTAACGGATATAGCATGGCAATGGATCTCCACTCCGCCTCTATAGAAAGCCACCAGGCCTGGGTGCCGGATGGCAATGCCACCACTTTAGCCGCCACTGGCCGCCCTGCATTGCTTGTAGACACCTAAAGGCTATGTTCAACATACTTTTTATGAAAAGAACGGCCGTTGTTTTTTATTCATACAACAGCCGTTCTTTTAATAATGCAATGTTTTGCAAAGAAGTCACTTCATACAATGTATAGAACAATGGCCGTTATTTGCTATGGCCGTTCAAATAATGATAATCAATAATTTCTGGCCATTGTCTATAGTCTTCAATGCAATTTTCATTTAAAACAACAGCCGTGGTGTGAACACAGCCTAGTGTTGAGCGGAGATGCCAAACGGTTCACGTCCAGCAACGATCTCTGAACCCAAACGCTCAGCATATGGCCTATGGCTGTGTTCACACAACGTATTTTTTACGTTGTAGACTTTGTGGTTCATATCAAAGACTGGATATGAAAGCACAGCTTTTCCCTCTATCCCCCTCTTACTGGAATAAGCAGAATCTCACCACTTCTTTCCTATACATTCAGTCCCCAAAAAACTTTTTATGCAATGTGCTTGGGGCGAAAGTTTTCCAGAATTGAATTTTTTGAATACTCTCATGGAGAGACCCTCAAACTAACATTGGTGCCTAAACTCTAATGATATCCCTACATGAGACGCAGGGGACCAGCTCCTGGTGTATCCAGAAGCCAACAATGGGTTTTGGTTGAGTTCCGATGGGTATGGCGTGTATCGCGGCTGCCCCCTGGTTGTAGACTCTCACTTTCATGGACATATCCTACACTCCGGGCTCACACTGAACTCCTTGTGTGAACGCTGATAATACGAGCGCTTATCAGCCACTTCTCAGCTGATCGTAAGATCTCCGTAGGTTGAGAAGGGGCGTCTCGCTGCAGACGTGCCAGCTCTGCAGAACGTGGTGTTATCTTGGCGAGAGAGTGCGACTGCCACCAGAAGATTGTGACCCAGTTTCTGATTGAGACGGGGAGAAGACATTAGAACACACACCCCACCGTGTCTTGCACTATGAGATAAAACTAAAAGAATATGCATTGTAACCCCGAGCCCTGTGATAACCCACTCAGCATAATATGGCGTCTGGCTTTGTTCTCTCGAGCAGATACAATGAAGGGTTACAAGCGACGAGAATGGGCGAGCCTTCTGCTCCCATGACCTGCACCTATGCTGTATGCTGTGCCTCCTCCACATACTCCGCTCCCTCGGCAATAGAAAGCACCGGCGGTGATCAATAAACCTACCGGAGACTCCACCGCCACAGCTGCCAGACATTGACTGGTAACATCTGCTGGGTCTATTCCTGGCATCCAGCTGTGCGCTCAGGAGGGTCAGTACATACAAAGACACAGCCGTACATAGATACAGCCGTACATAGATATGCATTCCTAGTGGCGTCATATTATTTTGACCACGGACAGCACGGAGTGACCCAATAAGGTCTTGGGAGGTGTCGCAGGTATCTGGAGTAATAATGACTGCAGTGCACCCCATGGATGCTTGAGCGTCCACGTCTTGCTGGAAAATCCTATCCACCCCAGGGAAGACAATCGGTATATATGGGTGTCCGTGATCTGCAGGGATGGATTCATACACGAATCTGTCGAGAGCGCCTCCATATGGATGAACGACCCAAAGAGCATCCCCCACACCATAACACTGCCCCCACCAGCTTGGGTTCTTCCAGCAATGTGTGCAGGGTGTTTGTTCTCTAATGGTTCCCACCCAACACGCCAACGTCCATCCACTTCATAATGTGGCTTATTGGAGAAGGCCGATCGGTGAACGTCCAATACTGCCGTGAAAACTGAAGCTGTTTTTGCCGATGCCACTTGGTTAGGAAGAGCAGAGACCATATGTCTGGTGTTCAATAGGAATGATTGCTGAATCACTCCCTGCACAACGTTCAGGCCTTATAATAGACTCTTCAACCCAATCTATGAGATCAACCTTCACGTATAAGAAAAAACCCCAACCATTCTGCACAGCATGGTCCCATGTAATAGACCCATTCCCCTATTGCCATACTGACCACTCTTGTTTTTGGAGGGGTTGGGAAAGATCCTATGTGTATGGCCAGATTTCGCCTTGATAAGATGTCCGCCCTTCCTCCCTCTTCTGCATGTTCCTTATTGGGGCAATTTATCGACAGCACAAACTGACCCCGGACCAGGGAATCCCTGGGGTTGTAAACTATATGACTGTATGATACCATGTTCTGCACCTCCTCGTAATCGTCCAGCAATTCCTAGGATTGCCTTATCTTCAAGGCAAAGTGCGAGCTTCAGGTGGCAGGGGCGTTCTGTGAGATAAGTCGGATATTCGGACACCTCCAATCCACATAGGGGAAGGGGTCGTTTTACTTTTCTTTTTTTTCTTTTTTTTTTACACAATGACTGGTAATCCCATGCAGTGTTGGTAATCCTTAAAATGGGGCAATCGGTAACAAATTTGCCATAAAAGGAGGGGGGGGGGTTAACACCGGCAGCCGGAGGAATCTACATCAGGTATTAGCGGCTGTATCTTTCCAGAGCCCATTTGCTAAGTAGCCGGATTTGTGCGGATCAGATAACCTCACAGGCCATAAACAAGCTGTGAGTCAGTAACACAATACACATCTGCCAGGCTTCTGGACTACATTAGGGTTTGGCTGCTGGAAGAAGTGAGGACTTTCACACTTAGCTGTAGAATATAACAAGTGGATGAGGAGTGGGCAGGCGAGGACATGAGCGCATTACGTGGAGCCGGCCAGGGTAATACACGGCCATTAGGCAGGTCATAAATGTTAACCCTGATGCAGAAAAACATGGAGCGTAGTTATACACAAAGGAGATAGAGAATAATAGTCCGGGTGGAGAGAACGTTTGCTGGGTTCTATTTTAACCTACAACCAGGGTTGGAGAGGTAGCGGTAGGGTAAGGGTCCCAAAGGCTTAACAGTGTCATAAATGGCACATGGTAAGTGGGGTGATGGGTCCAATATAGATTTTGTATTGTAAGCGTCAAGTAACGCCTCTGCCCTCCCGTATCTTCCCAGTTCACTTTAGGTTGGTCAGCTGGCATTGGACTGGATATTACGGGAGGACATGAAGCAACCAGTGACCATCCAGGCACTCAGTGATATCTGGGGATATAACCAGGCTCTGAAGACAAAAGGTGCAAAAATACAGAGGAGACACCATCACATGTTTCTCAACGTCAGTGAGCTAACCAGACCTTCTACCTGGAAGGAACAACCAAGCCAAGAAATGTCTCCGGTCAAGGAAACCAACCAAGCAAGGTATCCATCCACAGACAGCTGTTTCGGGGTATTTGCCCCTCATCAGTGTGGAGCAGTATTCTGGCTAGTAGGAGCAAAGTGCATCAAAAGAATGATGGCTGACCTCAGGGAGATCAACCAAAGCACCACAGAGACACCATCACATGTTTCTCAATGTCAATGAGGTAGCCAAACCTTCTACCAGGAAGGAACAACCAAACCAAGGAAGGTCTCCAGTCAAGGAAATCACCCAAGAAAGAGATCTATCCACGGACAGTTGTTTTGGGATATTTGCAAAGCCTAGTCAGTGCAGTCAAAAGAATGATGGTTGACCTCTGGGAGATCAACCAAAACACCACCGAGACAACATCACGTGTTTCTCAACATCAGTGAATCTAGGAACATTGCCCCTTGGGAAATCCAGTATTCAAAAATACTGTGAAGACACCATCACATGTTTCTCAACATCAGGGAGCCAGACAGACCTTTTACCGAGAAGGAACAACCAAACCAAGGGGGGGGGGGGGGGGGTGTCTCCAGTCAAGGAAACCACCCAAGCAAGGTATCCATCCACAGACATCTGTTTTGAGGTATTTGCCCCTCATCAGCGTGGAGCAGGATTCTGGCTAGTGGGAGCAAAGCCTAGTCAGTGTAGTCAAAAGAATGATGGCTGACCTCAGGGTGATCAACCAAAACACCTTTTCCCCACTCGCTCTGATGATATTTGGGGGTTTGAACACTCAGGTCCCAAATGATTTTTTTCATAACCACAAATGCTCTCTAAAGTTCTTCAGCTCAAAAATTTGGTTTTGTGGGAAAAAAAAACAAGAATTTTTGTGTGCACACAAAGTAAACAGCATTACAAAATCATTTGTTGTGCGTTTTATGAAAAATTAATTGATTTTGTTTTCACCAAATAGATTCTGTGATTACAAATGTCACTTTGGTGCCCACACTATGAGGCCTGTAAAGACAAAATGAATTCCAGCACTTATCAGCTGCTGTAGGCTCTGCAGGAAGTGGTGTATTCTCTCCATTCTGACACAGTGCTCTCTGCTGCCACCTCTGTCCATGTCAGGAACTGTCCAGAGCAGAAGAGGTTTTCTATGGGGATTTGCTGCTGGTCTGAACAGTTCCTGACATGGAGAGAGGTGGCAGCAGAGCACTGTGTCAGACTGGAGAGAATACACCACTTCCTGCAGGACATACAGCAGCTGGAGTTCCCCTTTAAGAGAAGCTGTGAAATAACTCATGCTGAACTAGAGAAAAGGTAGGAACCAGTCTTACATCCAATAACGCCGCCCCCACTCCCCCTCCCCCCCCTCTCTACAACCCAATAATCTCTTTTCTTTTTTTTTTCTTTTACCAGATTACTGCAAGTGTTTCCTATGTGGAATGTGGAGCGGCAGATAGAGAGTGAATCAGGGCGTCCGGCCAATGTGCTGGGGCTGGAGGGCGGGTCGGCAGTGAAGGAGGAAATAACTGCTGACCGGCTGATTCTGTGGTGGACACGGCCGGCAGCGTGACTGACTATTACAAAACATCTGGATTCCTCTGTGCCCCGATGCTCTGAAACCAGAATGAGCCAGAATAAGGGGACGGAGGGTGATGGGCGGCAGACATTGTACGCTCGCACTTACCGCATGCACGCCGGAGAGATATAGAAACCTGTTGGTAATGATCCGTAAGAACCGACTAATTTAACCTCACAGATCCAGATTTATGTGGAAAAAAGAGTCGGTGTCGGCCAAGGCCTCATCCACAGTACTTATCAGCTGCTGTATGTCCTGCAGGAAGTGGTGTATTCTCTCTAGTCTGACACAGTGCTCTCTGCTGCCACCTCTGTCCATGTCAGGAACTGTCCAGAGCAGGAGAGGTTTTCTATGGGGATTTGCTGCTGCTCTGGACAGCTCCTGACATGGGCAGAGGTGGCAGCAGAGAGCACTGTGTCAGACTAGAGAGAATACACCACTTCCTGCAGGACATACAGCAGCTGATAAGTACTGGAAGACTAGAGATTTTTTTACTAGAAGTAAATTACAAATCTACATAACTTTCTGATACTAATTGAATTAAAATTTAAAAAAATTGGTGAACTACCACTTCAAAAAAAACACATCAGTTTTTGATCGGTCAGGGACGGAAACCCCCAGTCATCACTACTTATAGGCCAAAGAATAAATCTCATTGCAGGAGTCCATGCTTCCTAGACTTAATATAGAGCCCGTTTCCTCAAATAAAATGGATTAGACAGTGAGCTGGGGAGCATAGCCCTCTGCCGGCTATGACCAAAATCTAAGGGGTTTCCCCACCGATCCCAACCAATCAAAACTGTTTCGAAGGTGAAGAAGAGTTTTGGCATTGGCCACAAGAACTGGCTAATCTCCAGGTCCTCATGGCTTCCTGGGTATGTGCGCACACAGAGCGAGATTTATCAGATCCCAGGTCGTGATGTTTCAGGACCAGGAGATCCAAGTGACGGGCAGGGGACCAGGAGATCCAAGAGACCGGCAGGGGACCAGGGGATCCAAGAGACCGGCAGGGGACCAGGAGATCCAAGAGACCGGCAGGGGACCAGGGGATCCAAGAGACCGGCAGGGGACCAGGAGATCCAAGAGACCGACAGGGGACCAGGGGATCCAAGAGACCGGCAGGGGACCAGGGGATCCAAGAGACCGGCAGGGGACCAGGGGATCCAAGAGACCGGCAGGGGACCAGGGGATCCAAGAGACCGGCTGGGGACCAGGAGATCCAAGAGACCGGCGGGACCAGGGGATCCAAGAGACCGGCAGGGGACCAGGGGATCCAAGAGACCGGCAGGGGACCAGGGGATCCAAGAGACCTGCAGGGGACCAGGAGATCCAAGAGACTGGCAGGGGACCAGGGGATCCAAGAGACCGGCAGGGGACCAGGGGATCCAAGAGACGGGCAGGGGGCCAGGAGATCCATGAAGACCAGCAGGGGACCAGGGGATCCAAGAGACCAGCAGGGGACCAGGAGATCCATGAGACCGTCAGGGGACCAGGGGATCCAAGAGACCGGCAGGGGACCAGGAGATCCAATAGACTGGCAGGGGACCAGGAAATCCATGAGACCGGCGGGGGACCAGGGGATCCAAGAGACCGGCAGGGGACCAGGAGATCCATGAGACCGGCAGGGGACCAGGAGATCCAATAGACTGGCAGGGGACCAGGAAATCCATGAGACCGGCAGGGGACCAGGAGATCCAATAGACTGGCAGGGGACCAGGAAATCCATGAGACCGGCAGGGGACCAGGAGATCCAAGAGACGGGCAGGGGACCAGGAGAGGTGGCGCTGCGGCTGCACGGGTATGGGGAAGGGTAAGTATGCCTGGATTTCTATGTTTCCACCACCCCTTTGCCCTTTTTTACATATACCTAGAGTGCCCTTTTAAGAAAAAGTTCTTAGAGCTTAAAGTGTACCTGTCATTTAAATGTCACTTTTCAGAAATCAATAAGTATAAATAGCACAATCGATTATTAGAAACTTTGTAATAGGTTTTATTCAGCAAAAGAGTTTCCTTCTGTCCTAAGAAAGCTGTTTTCCAACCCCTCCCCCCCCCCCCCATTACGCTCTATGGAGGGGGGAGGGGCCGAGGGGGATGGATGAGCACAGAGAGGAGAAAAGGCAGCCCTGCACAGCACATCGTCCTGCAATCTTCTCTCACCAAGCTCCCAGATAATTACTGACCTTTCTGACCTCTGAATCCAGCGTTTTATGTGCCCTGACAGTCTCCAAACTGCACAGCTGCTTCTCTGCTCTCCCTGCTCACTCATCCCCCTCCATAGGATATAATAGACTCAGCAGAACCCGCCTTCACTTTGCTCCTCTGTAATGGAGATGGCTTTGCCTGATAATGAGCAGATAAGAAGTGTGTGTGTATGGGGGGGGGGGGCAGCTCTTTTAAGGACATTAAGAGGGTTTTTTGCCTAATAAAACCTATTACAGAATTTCTTAAAGTCGCTGACAGGGGCACTTAAAATAGCCTACAAATTGCCTCACAATTTGCCTGCGCTGAGGTTTGTAGCATCTCTAGCACCTTCCTTATCTGTTCTGCTGTCAGTCCCTTGAGTATCTCCTTACAGAGCGTGGAGTATACGGTGTATACAGTGCAGTACACACATAGGGGGAGATGTATCAAACATGGTGTAAAGTGGAACTGGCTCAGTCGCCCCCGGCAACCAATCAGATTCCACCTTTCATTCCTCATAGACTCTGGAAAATGAAAGGCGGAATCTGATTGGTTGCTAGGGGCGACTGAGCCAGTTTCACCTTACACCATGTTTGGTAAATCTCCCCCTTAGTCCTACGGAAGGACGTGCAGATCTCTCAGCAGTTACCAGCCTGTCTCTGCAGTGTCCCGGCCTGTCTCTGCAGTGTCCCGTCCATCTCTCAGCAGTTACCAGCCTGTCTCTGCAGTGTCCCAGCCTGTCTCTGCAGTGTCCCGGCAATCTCTCAGCAGTTCCCGGCTGTCTCTGCAGTATCCCGGCTGTCTCTGCAGTGTCCCGGCCTGTCTCTGCAGTATCCCGGCTGTCTCTGCAGTGTCCCGGCCTGTCTCTGCAGTGTCCCGGCCATCTCTCAGCAGCTCCCGGCCTGTCTCTGCAGTGTCCCGGCCATCTCTCAGCAGCTCCCGGCCTGTCTCTGCAGTATCCCGGCCTGTCTCTGCAGTGTCCCGGCCTGTCTCTGCAGTGTCCCGGCCTGTCTCTGCAGTGTCCCGGCCTGTCTCTGCAGTGTCCCGGCCATCTCTCAGCAGCTCCCGGCCTGTCTCTGCAGTATCCCGGCTGTCTCTGCAGTGTCCCGGCCTGTCTCTGCAGTATCCCGGCTGTCTCTGCAGTGTCCCGGCCTGTCTCTGCAGTATCCCGGCTGTCTCTGCAGTGTCCCGGCCTGTCTCTGCAGTATCCCGGCTGTCTCTGCAGTGTCCCGGCCTGTCTCTGCAGTATCCCGGCTGTCTCTGCAGTGTCCCGGCCTGTCTCTGCAGTGTCCCGGCCTGTCTCTGCAGTGTCCCGGCCTGTCTCTGCAGTATCCCGGCTGTCTCTGCAGTGTCCCGGCCTGTCTCTGCAGTATCCCGGCTGTCTCTGCAGTGTCCCGGCCTGTCTCTGCAGTATCCCGGCTGTCTCTGCAGTGTCCCGGCCTGTCTCTGCAGTATCCCGGCTGTCTCTGCAGTGTCCCGGCCTGTCTCTGCAGTGTCCCGGCCTGTCTCTGCAGTGTCCCGGCCTGTCTCTGCAGTATCCCGGCTGTCTCTGCAGTGTCCCGGCCTGTCTCTGCAGTGTCCCGGCCTGTCTCTGCAGTGTCCCGGCCTGTCTCTGCAGTGTCCCGGCCTGTCTCTGCAGTATCCCGGCTGTCTCTGCAGTGTCCCGGCTGTCTCTGCAGTGTCCCGGACATCTCTCAGCAGCTCCCGGCCTGTCTCTGCAGTGTCCCGGCCTGTCTCTGCAGTATCCCGGCTGTCTCTACAGTGTCCCGGCCATCTCTCAGCAGCTCCCGGCCTGTCTCTGCAGTATCCCGGCTGTCTCTGCAGTGTCCCGGCCATCTCTCAGCAGCTCCCGGCTGTCTCTGCAGTATCCCGGCCATCTCTCTGCAGCTCCCGGCCTGTCTCTGCAGTATCCCGGCCTGTCTCTGCAGTGTCCCGGCCTGTCTCTGCAGTATCCCGGCCATCTCTCTGCAGCTCCCGGCCTGTCTCTGCAGTATCCCGGCCTGTCTCTGCAGTGTCCCGGCCTGTCTCTGCAGTATCCCGGCTGTCTCTGCAGTGTCCTGGCCTGTCTCTGCAGTGTCCCGGCCATCTCTCAGCAGCTCCCGGCCATCTCTCAGCAGCTCCCGGCCATCTCTCAGCAGCTCCCGGCCTGTCTCTGCAGTGTCCCGGCCATCTCTGCACGTCCTGCGGTGACTTGCCGGGATCTGTGTGCATCACTCTCTACACCTGTGCCTTTCTAGTAGATTTATTACAAACCGCGGCACCAATCGTATCAATGACGGCTCAGGGAGAGAAAGATTCTATTGTACTGAGGAGTCAATAAACAAATGGGAGATTGACGGAGCTGTAAATAAGCGAGACCGGGAGGTGGTCCATCACTATCTGTAACAATGCTGTTCTATGCGTACGCCATTGATTATCCCCTCTGCTGTCAGTAAGGACCCATACTCTTAAAGGGGTTCAAATCATCTGGTGACAGAAAGTGCCAGAAATTAGTAACTTACTTCTATTAAAAAAAATCTCCAGTGTTCCAGTACTTATAAGCTGCTGTATGTCCTGCAAGAAGTTTTGTATTCTGACACAGTGCTCTCTGTTGCCACCTCTGTCCATATCAGGAACTGTCCAGAGCAGCAGCAAATCCCCATAGAAAACCTCTCCTGCTCTGGACAGTTCCTGACATGGACCATTTGAAATGAAAGAAAAAAAAAATTGGTCAACAATCCCTTTAAGGGTTTTTTTACACAGGCCGATTATCATCAACAATTGTTGCTAGAAACGATCCTTCAACCAGTTGGCCAAGGTAAAAGTTACAGCGTTCAGGCGAGGACAGGGAAAACACCTGATCCTCCGCTGATCACATGTTTTGAGCCCACTTTAACATTTATGATATACTGCTCTGCTGTGTGATCTGTAATCCCGCTCTCCGGCTCTCCCGTCTAGCTGTGGACTCTGGCTGTATCTGGATGCCGGATCACACAGCAGCGCGCTAGGTAAGTATGCAGTGCTTGTGTGATCTGGTAAGGACAGCTTGCATATATGTACGTGTATATGCTATATACATGCCAGTGCTGTCAGTTTCCATGGCCGCACAAATGATACAAGGATCGTTGGTGCGGCCCAGCCCCTCGATTTATTGTCTAAAGACTCTGCAATCAGGCCCCTGGCTGGAACAAGTACTTAACTCCACTAAAGAACTGTCTTGCACACTATCCCTTTAAGAACAATAAGGTTTGCCATAAGGACTCGGTGCTGCTGTAACAAAGTCCCGTACGGAGGGCGATGCAGGGACTGGAGGAAGAGCGAGTTCTCCGAGACATCTAACGACACGCCCCGGGGGCAAGGTCCACTCTGCCCTGCAATATTACCCCAACTTAATAGAAATTATTAAACAAATTGATTCATTAATCTGGTTAAATATTCATCTGTCTGATACTCTGTTATATAAGACTGGGACTTTATACAGTTTAATGGACTTAACCCATTCAGTGCCTTATAACATGGCCGGCCGTGGTCACTATATGCATAGAAACAATGAGGACGGTCACATAGAGTGCCATCCCGAGAACCCTGGTAGTGCAGCAGCTCACAGGACCCCTTATATATATAGTACCAGCTACTCACAGAGTGCCAACCAGAGTGCTCCCTAAAATGTGAGTGACCCCAACACAAGCCAACCACAATGACCCATTAAATGCCGGCCACAGACAGAGTGCCAACCAAACAGCTCCCATAAGGTGTCAGCCACAATGACCCATTAAGTGCCGACCACAGAGCACTCATAGAGTGCTGTCCCAAGAACCCCCATAGAGAACAGCCCACAGAACCCCTTATATAGCCAAAGAATGCCAACCAGAAATGCCAGTCAAAATGACCCCATTAAGTGCCGACCACAATGACCCTTATAGAGTGTCAACCAAACAGCTTTTATAAGGTGTCAGCCACAATGACCCATTAAGTGCCGGCCACAGACAGAGTGCCAACCAAACAGCTCCCATAAGGTGTCAGCCACAATGACCCATTAAGTGCCGGCCACAGACAGAGTGCCAACCAAACAGCTCCCATAAGGTGTCAGCCACAATGACCGTCATAGAGCAACAGCCCACAGAACCGCTTATATAGTACCAGCCTCCCAAAGAATGCCAACCAGAAATGTCAGCCAGACAACCTCATTATGTGCCGACCACAATGACCCCATTAGGTTCCAGCCACAATGACCCTCGTAGAGTGCTATCCTAACAACCCCCATAGAGAAAAAGCCCACAGAACCCCTCATATAACCAAAGAGTGCCAACCAGAGATGTCAGCCACAATGACCCCATTAGGTGCCAGCCGCAGAGTTCCTATAGAGTGCCAACCCAACAGCTCCCATAAGATGTCAGCCACAAAAACCCCAATGAATGGCAACCCCATAGGTGATATGCTAGCTACTTCCATGTCCACGTCCCTGCTCTTCTCTCTCTACATGGCCATCATTTTAGTGGACGTTTCTTATTGGAACAGATGACATTTATGGACGTCTTACGTATTGGTTATCCATCCATCGCTCAAGGTATTGGTCATACATCCATCCATGTGTTTATTAGCCATCTTTATGCCCCTCACTTTCCCAATACAGAATGGAAATTTGTTGCAAATTTTCCCCAGTTAACTTCAATAAGGAAGTCAAAATTCACCACCAGCACAATCCGCTGTAACGGACCTGTCATCTGAATCTAGAAGTTGCTTCATCTAAAATTCAAGGAGCCCAAGGGCCGATGATCACTAAAGAGTCTCCAACATCTACAGATTACCAGGCGATGACGTAACCCGGGTCACCACCTCCAACTATAGAATCGGGCAATGGTTTTCCCGACACCTTTTACCAAGCAAACAGCCCAACCTATTCAGGTGAACATGTAGCCTGAAATACGTACATGACTCAAAAAGTTACAAAAAGGGAAGTTGATATAGGTCCGTGATTGCTTACGCGCAGAGATGAGCAAACTTTTCAAAAATTGGGTTCTGCGGGTTTGCCAAACTTTAATGTAACCTAACCTGAAAAGAACTGCACTGAAACAGCTAAAGGATAGCATACTTACCTGTCTGTGCTCCCCCGTTGTCCCCTTTTTCTCCGATCTCCGGTGTCCTCTGCAGCCATCAAAATCCTGTTCAGCCAATCAATGACAGTGGTGCTGACCCATCTCAGTCAGTGATTGGCTGGACGGGCTGGAGGCATGTGGAGACACTGGAGACCCGGAGGAGGACCCCGGGGGAGCACAGACAGGTGAGGAAACCGGCCACCATCTTTCCAAACTTTTTCCAAACTTTTTGCAGAGTTTGCAATAAATAAATGGGAATTTTGTTTCGTTCATCTCTAGTTGAGCGTCATTTCCCGGATAGAACTAAGAAGTGCTGAACCCGGTACTGCTGGAACGGGGCAGCGGGGGAATGCACACAATCCCTTTTAGGAAACAAGTTCTTCTGTGTGAGGTGCCAGGCCCCGGGTTGTGTCCATATGTCCATCTTTCCGGACATTCTGACCAGGGGGGGGGGGGTAACTGGACATTAGTAATTAGCATTGTCACCGTTTCGGCCTCGCTCTGACTGGTGAAGTATTAGGAGCGCAGCTCTGGGGAAACATTACTTTTCCTGTCAATCACGGCCCTGGTTGCTGCATTCCTTTATCCGGAGAGATTTTCCTAGTGGAATCGCACTGTCTGACAGACCACAGAGAGGATTCTCCGAATGAGCAGGGTAATAGAATCAAACTGCATGAATGCTTTTGGGGCTTGTTTGTTGTTTTTGGGTGGCGAGGTTAATCCGCAGCTTTTTGGAAGAGGACGAGATGCCGAGCGAAGTTTATTCCTTTTCTGATTTAGTCGCTGTGTTTCCACGCAAGACCCCGAACTTCAAAGCCCGGAGTGCAGACTGCTGGAAAGTCCGGGATGAAGTATGTACAGTGGCTTCCTCCTTCCATATAGAAGAAAAGAAAATAATAAGATCAGGTTAGAAGAAAGAAAAAAAAACTTTGGACGATTATCGTTCGCATAATCGTTAACGATTAACGATCTCAAACGACCGCTACTGTGAAGGACCTGAAAACGTTCACCCATTTCCATGGAACGATAATCGTTACTTATGATCGTATTTGCGATTGTTTTTTCTTCGCTATTTCTTCGCTACTGCGTTCGTATCTACTGTGAACAACCGAACGATGTCTTATTCAATGCGAGTGATTTGCGAACGTTTTGCGAACGAGCAACGGTAAAAATAGGTCCAGGTCTTATAAAGCGGTCAACGATTTCTCGTTCAGTCGTTAATCGTTAACTACATTTCAACCGAACAATTATCGTTTAGATTCGAACGATTTAACGATAATCGTCCGGTGGAATAGGGCCCTTAGACTGGAAAAAATACATCACTTCCTGCAGGACATACAGCAGGTGATAAGTACTGGAAGACTGGAGATTTTTAAATAGAAGTAAATTATAATTCTGACACCAGTCGATTTCAAAGAAAAAAAAACATATCGTCGGAGCGCCCCTTTTAAAGGATTATTCCCATCTGGGGTAGTTATGCCCTATCCAGAGTATACGAGGGTCCTACCACTGGGGCCCTGGCGGCCCCCTGCACTGCTGCTGCATATTCTGGATGGGGCACCATGGACTCCATTGTGTAATAGGACCTGCCAGATTCTATAATATTGGAGCAATGTTCTGTCCGATCTGCTGAGGTCGGCACGTCTATAGGAGTTTATATGACAATAACACAACTTGCCATGGTCCCGGTCCCCCCCCCCCCCCCCCCCCAAAAAAAAAAATGTAAAAGAACGCTACGCAAGTAGGAAGCTAGTTTGACCTTTGACACTTCTACCTGACCATCGGACCGGAAGGAAGAGATTAGACAGGCTGGATTTAAACCTGTCCGGTCTCATTGGTTTGATCAAGTTTCCTTATGTCAAAGGTCGTATTACGGGTTTACATGAGGTTGTAAGAACATGGCGTATGGTGTAAGTATATTATAGGTGGCCACTACAGGTTTAAGGTTCAGATACAGGTCTTAAGGATTTTCCAAATATATAGGATAGTAAACGTTTGTTCGGGCTGCATCCAACTTCTCCAGACTTCGGTAATCTAATGCTGCACGCTCAAGTTTGGGCGATCCTGAGTGTGCTTGAAGTTTGCTCCACTCTAGTGTATATGTCTTGATTGGAGAGAAGAGGTGTAAGCCGCTGCCAGAACCAAGGGTGACCCTACTCTCCCCCAACATAAAATCTATTGGGGACAAGTCGGTAGGACCCCCCCAAACACACACACACACACACCTTAAACCAAGGCTGGGAACCTACAGCTGCTGCAAAATTAAAATTCCCATCATTGTAGCTTGTAGGTTTGAATAACTGAAAGGCTGAAGCTTCCCCATCGCTGACCTATACAGATGGACAATCCCTGCAAAATTGGGGTTTTCAGCCATCTTGGTTTTTCTAATACAATCTGTGAAAAAAAACCCTACTTTTCACACCACTAGAGCAAAGGAAATCTTCTGATACTAAAGTATCCGGTGTCTCATGTGTCGGCTTTGCTGTATAGCCCATACGGGGACGAGCAGACTCATCTCGATTATTATTTACAATTTGTATACAATAAGTTTCAAAATCTATAAATATTTGATGAATGTATCTATGATATCTGTATATAACAAAAATCAGAAACCGTCCAGATTTCACACCTCCTTTCAGATGCGCTGTATAGACTGGGGCAGGATGAGCAGAGCCATCTCATCATTGTTACTTTAGACTTCTAAGGATCTAGATAAGATTATAAGGCTATGGCTCCTGTCTCTCTCTTTGTAGAATGGATCTTCACTCCATTACTTCCTGGACTGCATGGACTCCGGCTCTCGTCAGCCATACGGCACAACCAGCTCAATCTGAGCGGATGAACTGAAAGGTAAGACAGACAGAAGAACTGAGTACTGGTCAGTGGAGATGAGAGTGACTCGGGCGGGCTTCAGTTGGATCGCTCGGCCTTTGATTACCGGTGGCTGAAGAGGTTGGATGCGACCCTGGGGCTTCAGTAATGCAATGACGCAGGCTCAGGTTCAGAAGGACCCAAGCATGCGCAGTAATCATGTGTATGTTCTTACTGGTTTTGCAGGGGGGGATCTCTACAGGGGGGCAGCTCTCCCTGATGAAGGTCCAAGAAATAACACTATGGGGTTGTGCAACTTTTCCTCTAAACTCTCTGTTCCCCTGGCGTCTCCACCTGACACAAGCTACGTGTTAGGTAGCGAGGTCTGACACATAGGTTGGAGAAAGCATGCTGTGGTGATACGAGAGCGCCCGGGGCCAGGCGGAGAGGAGAGGAGTATGCACAGGTTCAGACTGCTCCAGCTGTAGGGCTTGGAAGCTTGGTGGGTCAGCCGGATCACGTGACGCTGAAACATACTGAGCCCCATCAGGCTGCACCTGCCCAGAGATTAGCCGCTAAATCGCAGGAATTAGCTCCATATTGTAAATCTCCATTAAAACCTAATAAAACCTAATGACGTCTTTTTACAGGTCTCTATCAGGAGACATTATGGAGGGTTTAGGAACCGGTTAGTGACCTTGGGACGGAGTCTCGGCTCACCTGGTGTTGTGGGAGAAGTATCAGCAGCTTATCCGAGATAATCTGGGGGAACAATGGCGGAAAAGTTGCCCTATAGGTAGATTGTACGGGGTATGGGGTAGGCTTTATAGCAGGCCGGTGTTCCCACTTATCTTGTTGTGAGGTTTCTATGTCACAAGGTCGGTGTATTGGATACAGGGTACCCCTTTAGTTGACCACAGTCGGAGTAAAAGCTTTCTATCATCTAAGTGCAGCGTGCCAAAATATTGTTCACAATCAAGATCTCTCCAAAAGGATGAGCCTCCATGATGCCTCCATGATACCTCCATGATGCCTCCTTCTGCCTCCATTATACCTCCATGATGCCTCCTTCTGCCTCCATGATGCCTCCATTATACCTCCATGATGCCTCCTTCTGCCTCCATGATGCCTCCATGATACCTCCATGATGCCTCCTTCTGCCTCCATGATGCCTCCATTATACCTCCATGATGCCTCCTTCTGCCTCCATTATACCTCCATGATGCCTCCATGATACCTCCATGATGCCTCCTTCTGCCTCCATGATACCTCCTTCTGCCTCCATTATACCTCCATTATACCTCCATGATGCCTCCTTCTGCCTCCATTATACCTCCATTATACCTCCATGATGCCTCCATCTGCCTCCATGATACCTCCTTCTGCCTCCATTATACCTCCATTATACCTCCATGATGCCTCCTTCTGCCTCCATTATACCTCCATTATACCTCCATGATGCCTCCATCTGCCTCCATGATACCTCCTTCTGCCTCCATTATACCTCCATTATACCTCCATGATGCCTCCTTCTGCCTCCATTATACCTCCATGATGCCTCCATCTGCCTCCATGATGCCTCCTTCTGCCTCCATTATACCGCCATTATACCTCCATGATGCCTCCTTCTGCCTCCATTATACCTCCATTATACCTCCATGATGCCTCCATCTGCCTCCATGATGCCTCCTTCTGCCTCCATTATACCTCCATTATACCTGCATGATGCCTCCTTCTGCCTCCATGATACCTTCATGATGCCTCCATTCTGCCTTCATCTGCCTCCATGATGCCTCCGTGATGCCTCCATTCTGCCTCCATTTTGCCTCCTTCTGCCTCCATGATACCTTCACGATACCTCCATCTGCCTCCATGATGCCTCCATTCTGCCTCCATTCTGCCTCCATGATGCCTCCATTCTGCCTTCATCTGCCTCCATGATGCCTCCATTCTGCCTCCATCAGCCTCCATTCTGCCTCCATCTGCCTCCTCCAATCATCTGGGCCTAGAAGAGTTGGGATTGATGGATAGCCTTCACACAAGAGGCCACATAGGAGCTGTAGGTTGAGGATGACCTCACCAGTCAGGCAGGTAAATGGAGGTGAGAGCAGCCAGTGGTGCATTCAATATGCCGCCTCTCCATGGGATCCCATCCCCACAGCCCCCCCAAGGTCACCAATCCTGGGGTCCATATCTTCACCCTGGGCCTTGGCTTTGATGAAGAGTCCTGGGTCAGGAAGCTGCTGGCCCAACCTGGGAATATCCAGAACTAGTGATGAGCGGACTTGACAAACGTTTGGTTGAGGCTGAACCCGAACGCGCAGCATGTGACTTGTGGCGGCTGGAGAAGGTGGATGCCGCCCTAGGCAGTAGAGAGCTCTCAATACCTCTACCATCTCTACCAGGTGAACAGACCATGTAATAGTCATGGGGTATATATTCTGGAACCTTGTGCCCTCCAGCTGTTGCACAACTACAATTCCCATCATGCCTGGAGGACTAAAGCTTTGGCTGTCTAGGCATGACGGGAGGGCTGGAGGGCCAAAAGTTCCCCATCCCTGATATAGAATATATATATATATATATATACCCCATCCCTGCTCTATATGGACAAGGTGCGTCCCCTATGTTCGAGTGTTGGCTTTAATGGCCACTGTTATTATGGATAAATAATGATAGATCAGCAGGGGGGGTAAACTGCATCTTTACACATCCAGCCACTAGGGGTCTCACTATCTGGGAATCTGCAGCCGCGGCTCCATCACTGAGGACATCGGGTCTTTAGTAACAGCAAAGAAGGACCAAATGCAGGAAGTGATGTCAGCTGGCCCAATGATGGTGAATGCTGATTGGCCAGCAGCTGGACACGCCCCCTGTGTACTGCTGCAGATAAGTAAACTAACTGATAAAAAGGCCCCGCCCACCAGCTCAGAGTCAGGCCACGAAGCACAAGCAGCACATGGGGCACTAAGCGGATTTACATAATGCAAGTATTAAAGGGGTTCTCTGGCAAAACTTTTTCTTTCAAGTCACCTGGTGTCAGAAAGTTGTACAGATTTCTAATTTACTTCTATTTAAAAATCTCCAGTCTTCCAGTACTTATCAGCTGCTGTGTGTCCTGCAGGAAGTGGTGTATTCTCTCCAGTCTGACCCAGTGCTCTCTGCTGCCACCTCTGTCCATTTCAGGAACTGTCCAGAGCAGGAGAGGTTTTCTATGGGGATTTGCTGCTGTTCCTGACATGGACAGAGGTGGCAGCAGAGAGCACTGTGTCAGACTGGAGAGAATACACCACTTCCTGCAGGACATACAGCAGCTGAAAACTACTGGAAGACCTGAGATTTTTAAATAGCAGTAAATTACAAATCTGTGTAACATTCTGAAACCAGTATATTTGAAATTAACAACAAAATTTTGCCGGAGTGCCCCTATAACTATATATTTGCGGGGGGGGTTACATAATGACAGGTACACTTTAAACCCGGGCAGCCTGAAGACACACTTTATACCTATACTATGTGATTGTACAGATCAATAAGGTTAAACATTAAAGCTGTATGTTCCCTTTACCGATTTTTAACTCCGTCCTGGAAGGTGCGGGGTGCTACCACATGCCATAGAGATATAAGATGTAATTTACTCTCCAGCAGAACTGGCAGGACTGTGCGGCTATAAATCCCGTCCTCTCGGCCCAGCACAGTCACACACACACGGAAAAGCTTAATGCAGATGAGGAGGCAGCGAGCCAAGTGGAAGTAGTATCCGCTGCTGGCGCGGGGTGACTGCGTAACTTGTATGACGGCTGCTGCAGAGCGTATTACAGGCTGTGGTCACCATGGTCAGTGCAATAACCGAAACCAGAACCGTCCTACACCGAGCGACTACTGTGCACCACTGTATGAACCCGCACACAATGTACCGGCCACGACTAGTCTGTATATCTCTGATAGTATACATAGGAGCTAACATATGGGAGAAGTGACTGGGGGTCTATAACAGGGGCCCAGGGGCCACACAGGTCCCATAAGCATCCCGCATACTTGCAGTGTGATGGATCCAGCTTCAATTGTTACATGTTATGGAAAAAATTAGAGGGGCACTCAGTAATATATATATATATATATATATATATATATATATATATATATATATGCAACTGTTGCAAGAATGTTATATTTTTTTATTTGTAATTTACTTCAATTAAAAAAAAAAAAAAAATCCCCAGTCTTCCAGTACTTATCAGCTGCTGTATGTCCTGCAGGAAGTGGTGCATTCTCTTCAGTCTGACACAGTGCTCTCTGCTGCCACCCCTGTCCATGTCAGAAACTGTCCAGAGCAGCAGAGGTTTTCTGTTTCATTATATTTTAATAGGTTTTTTCAATGAAAATTTGGCAAATAAAGCAAATTTACAAACAAAAGGTATGACATATATAACGCGATATATAGACATAATGTAAAGAAAACAAGTAACTTAAAACTATAAACCTTAAACAACAAAATTTCTAATAAAATGTTTTTTAAATTATCTATTAAGGAAGAACCAGTCTGCAAATATTATCTTCATATGTGCAGAGGTTTTCTATGGGGATTTGCTGCTGCTCTGGACAGTTCCTGACATGGACAGAGGTGGCAGCAGAGAGCACTGTGTCACACTGGAGAGAATACACCACTTCCTGCAGGACATACAGCAGCTTATAAGTACTGGAAGACTGGAGAGTTTTTTTTTAAATAGAAGTCAATTACAAATTTCTGGCACCAGTAGATTTTTGGCTGAACTATCCCAGTTGTGAAACCACCAACAATCTATTTCTTTGGGGGTCTTAGTTACTCCTAGTTATATTGCCAGATAAATCAGATGTTCAGTGCTACAATCCTCATAGTGCATTTCTTACACTCCTTACAGCCCTCCCACCCTGCCAACTCCCCTCCCACAGCACTCCACCTCCTCCCTGCATGAAAGCTCAGGACAGGTTCCCACTGGTGCAGCTGCCCGGAGCCCTGGCCTGACTGCGAGTCCTGCACCGGTCACTTCAGGTCACCTATAACATGGATGCAGAAATGCATCTGTGTTAGGGCCCTTTTACACAGAAAGATTATCGGACAGATTATCTGCCAAAGATTTGAAGCCAAAGCCAGGAATGGAATTGAAAAGAGGAGAAATCTCAGTCTTTCCTTTATGACCTGATCTCTCTTTATAGTCTGTTCCTGGTTTTGGATTCAAATCTTTGGCAGATAATCTTTCTGTGTAAAAGGGCCCTAACTGTTATAGTGGTCAGGTAGCGGGGGAGGGGGAGTGGTGCAATCTGCAGCCACACTGCAAATCCTATGTATACAATATAAATCTGCCCTCTGATGGGTCATTTATGGTTATTATATCTTTATTACAATCCCCATTAATTGGAACGGTTTTCTTGTTGCTATAAAGGAGTGTGTGCGTGCAAAGGGTTAACCGGGCAAAGGATTTTCTGCAATTGTGCAATAGCTCGCAGCCAAACTGCTAACAGCGCCATCTCCTGGCAGACAGGCGGCTCCCTGGCATTCCGCTGCATTCGCATTGAGTTATATTTCTGCAGCAGAAGCAGGTTAGCTGAGAGCAGCAGATCTGCAGCCATGAAAGCCGCAGCAGCCGCCGCGTGTGCCGTCCCTATCAGCCGATAAAGAGTCGCAGCTTCTCCACCTCCTGGAGTGCAGGCCGGGCTTAGATACCTAAGAGAGATGCAATCAGCAGAAAGCAGAGGCGAGTGCCCCTCAGGGTGCGACAAGATGACAACAATGGGTCTGAATAGGCGCACAGAGCGCGGTGCTCCCAGAAGTCCGGAACACTCTCCGGGCCGAGGACGCGAAACCCAACCTGAGAACATGCAACGGCCTCCTGCAACGTTACTGTGTATCGCAACATAAAAACATATAAAATAACACCGTGCACTATGAGCGGTATGGAGGGTGCGGGTATCTATAACACCGTGCACTATGAGCGGTATGGAGGGTGCGGGTATCTATAACACCGTGCACTATGAGCGGTATGGAGGGTGCGGGTATCTATAACACTGTGCACTATGAGCGGTATGGAGGGTGCGGGTATCTATAACACCGTGCACTATGAGCGGTATGGAGGGTGCGGGTATCTATAACACCGTGCACTATGAGCGGTATGGAGGGTGCGGGTATCTATAACACCGTGCACTATGAGCGGTATGGAGGGTGCGGGTATCTATAACACAGTACACTATGAGCGGTATGGAGGGTGCGGGTATCTATAACACCGTGCACTATGAGCGGTATGGAGGGTGCGGTAATCTATAACACTGTGCACTATGAGCGGTATGGAGGGTGCGGGTATCTATAACACCGTACACTATGAGCGGTATGGAGGGTGCGGGTATCTATAACACCATACACTATGAGCGGTATGGAGGGTGCGGGTATCTATAACACCGTACACTATGAGCGGTATGGAGGGTGCAGGTATCTATAACACCGTGCACTATGAGTGGTATGGAGGGTGCGGGTATCTATAACACCGTGCACTATGAGCGGTATGGAGGGTGCGGGTATCTATAACACCGTACACTATGAGCGGTATGGAGGGTGCGGGTATCTATAACACTGTGCACTATGAGCGGTATGGAGGGTGCGGGTTTCTATAGCACCGTGCACCATGAGCAGTATGGAGGGTACGGGTATCTATAACACCGTGCACTATGAGCGGTATGGAGGGTGCGGGTATCTATAACACCGTGCACTATGAGCGCTATTGAGGGTGCGGGTATCTATAACACCGTACACTATGAGCGGTATGGAGGGTGCGGGTATCTATAACACCGTGCACTATGAGCGGTATGGAGGGTGCGGTAATCTATAACATCGTACACTATGAGCGGTATGGAGGGTGCGGGTATCTATAACATCGTACACTATGAGCGGTATGGAGGGTGCGGGTATCTATAACACCGTGCACTATGAGCGGTATGGAGGGTGCAGGTATCTATAACATCGTACACTATGAGCGGTATGGAGGGTGCGGGTATCTATAACATCGTACACTATGAGCGGTATGGAGGGTGCGGGTATCTATAACACCGTGCACTATGAGCGGTATGGAGGGTGCGGGAATCTATAACACCGTGCACTATGAGCGGTATGGAGGGTGCGGGTATCTATAACACCGTACACTGTGAGCGGTATGGAGGGTGCGGGTATCTATAACACCGTTCACTATGAGCGGTATGGAGGGTGCGGGTATCTATAACACCGTGCACTATGAGCGGTATGGAGGGTGCGGGTATCTATAACACCGTTCACTATGAGCGGTATGGAGGGTGCGGGTATCTATAACACCGTGCACTATGAGCGGTATGGAGGGTGCGGGTATCTATAACACTGTACACTATGAGCGGTATGGAGGGTGCGGGTATCTATAACACTGTGCACTATGAGCGGTATGGAGGGTACGGGTATCTATAACATCGTACACTATGAGCGGTATGGAGGGTGCGGGTATCTATAACGCTGTGAACTATGAGCAGTATGGAGGGTGCGGGTATCTATAACACCGTGCACTATGAGCGGTATGGAGGGTGCGGGTATCTATAACGCTGTGAACTATGAGCAGTATGGAGGGTGCGGGTATCTATAACACCGTGCACTATGAGCAGTATGGAGGGTGCGGGTATCTATAACACCGTACACTATGAGCGGTATGGAGGGTGCGGGTATCTATAACACTATAGCAGCTCACACACCTACACAATGACACCCAGTAATAGAAGTCACAATAAGAAAAGTGCCGAAACGCGTCTGCAGCAAAAAGTTCCAAACTTTACTTTCAAATTTTACAACCAAGGTTCAAACATATGTGCAGCAGCCGGCAGATGGAGAAAACCAACCCGTTTCAGGCTAATGTGCCCATACATATAGATGGATAAAACCAACAGGACAGGGGTGGTGCTGTTTTTGGAAGAGAGGAGCTAATCCTTGATAACCTCTTTAGAGAAGCTGTACTGTAGATAACGTCACACACACCCCACCCCCCCCCCCCCCCTTACAGTGTGTGCGGTTCCACAGGCTTAGATGGTGCACCTTCCATATACAGTACACCTGTATAACACTTGTCTGTGTGTTAGAATACTGGCATAAAGCTACTAATAAATTCCCCCTAAAGAGTTCTATAATATAGTTCTGTCTACCTTAAGTCACCACTAGGGGGAGCTCCGGAGCTGATCGCATACAGGGTATACAGTAAGGTACAGCTGGCAGCGCTGATCTCCCACACCTCATCTATAGGAGCGTTCTGACCCGTCTGATGGAAGATAAAGAGCCGAGATCCGGTCTTGATTTATTACACATATTATACAACAGGGAATCCTCATTATTTCATAACAACTGGGCCCTGAGGTTATCTGCTGCTTAGAATGATAAATCTCATCCTACTTAAAGGGTTTGTCCATGATTTGGCTGAGCCATATTAGGAGCAGGGAAGGAGTTCTTTAAATAATCACCAAAGTCTTCCAGTACTTATTAGCTGCTGTATGTCCTGCAGGAAGTGGTGTAGTCTCTCCAGGCTGACACAGTGCTCTCTGCTGCCACCTCTGTCCATGTCAGGAACTGTCCAGAGCAGGAGAGGTTTTCTATGGGGATTTGCTGGTGCTCTGGACAGCTCCTGACATGGACAGAGGTGGCAGCAGAGAGCACTGTGTCAGACTGGAGAGAATACACCACTTACTGCAGGACATACAGCAGCTGATAAGTACTGGAGATTTTAATATAGAAGTGATTTAAAAATCTGTATAACTTTCTGACACCAGTTGACTTAAAAAAAAAGTTCTCCGGAGTTCCCCTTTAAGTAACTTAGTAATAATTATGATGAGACAGAAGCCAGAAGAAATCCTTTAGCCATGTATCTCAGTGCCGTGACCTCTCAGCCCCTCTTGTACTGGTGTCACCTAAAGTTCTGGAAGATAGTGTTCCCAGAAGTTGTGCCAGTGCCATGTACCCGGCCAACTCATGGGACGAGCCTGTGCCCTACTGGTTGGACTGTGGACCGTGTAATGAGTTTATAACCCCAGGATGTCGACTAATAATTATTTCTTATCCGGACACTTATTCTTAAAGTGACGCTTAGTTTGAATTTAAAGGGACATTCCATTGTCCGGCCGCTGCTGTGTGCTGTATTGCAGACCAGTTTAATTTAGAGCTGTAATATCACACACAACCTGAGGGGAGGGGTGGCGCAGTTTATGGGAGGAAGCAGACTTGTTTTTCTTATCCTGGATAACCCCCCGGTGACTATAAGAGAAAGCTGGTCTTACATGTCAGCCTTTACATTAAAAACGTTTTCCACTTAAGACATGTAAAAAAAAAAAAAAAAACACGATGGGTACGCTAACCTTTATGCCGTTCTACCACACTCAGTGCCAGTCATGGTATATACCTGACTATCCACATCATTGGTAGCCTGTGGTAGCAGAGGGTCATGTGACCATGTGATCAGAGATTTGTATCATTTACAGATGCAGGGACACTTGTCTTTGACAGGGGTCCCTGCTACCTTACCTTCTTTCTGCGCTGTACACTATCATAGTGCCCGCTTTCCCCAGCTTCTTTCTTGCCAAGCTTGGTCAAAGTCAGGAGACATGCGCTGTGGATTTGTGTACAGGAATAGGGACTCTTGTCTTTGACAGGAGTCCCTGCTCCCTTACATAGACAAAGCAGCATCCTACATTATTGTAATCCCCTCCTTCCTTGATCAGCTCTGACACAATTGGGGGCTATATACCATGTCGATTTATACAATTTACAGGTGCAGGGACACCTCTCATTGACAGGCGTCAAATAGAGATGAGCGAACGAGGTTCGGTTTCGAGTCGATCCGAACCCGAACGTTCGGCATTTGATTAGCGGTAGCTGCTGAACTTGGATAAAGCTGTAAGGTTGTCTGGAAAACATGGATACAGCCAATGACTATATCCATGATTCCCACATAGCCTTAGGGCTTTATCCAACTCCAGCAGCCACCGCTAATCAATGCCGAGCGATCGGGTTCGGATTGACTCCAGCTGCTCCAGGTGCGCTCATCTCTAATTTCAAATCAACTGGTTCAAGAAAGTTATACAGATTTGTAAATTAATTCTATAAAAAAAAATCTCCAGTCTTCTAGTACTTATCTGCTGCTGTATGCCCTGCAGGAAGTGGTGTATTCTCTCCAGTCTGACACAGTGCTCTCTGCTGCCACCTCTGTCCATGTCAGGAACTGTCCAGAACAGGAGAGGTTTTCTATGGGGATTTGCTGCTGCTCTGCACAGTTCCTGACATGGACAGAGGTGGCAGCAGAGAGCACTGTGTCAGACTGGAGAAAATATACCACTTCATGCAGGGTATACAGCAGCTGATAAGTACTGGAAGGCTTGAGAATTTTTAATAGAAGTAAATTACAAATCTATATAACTTTCTGACACCAATTAATTTAAAAAAAAAAAAAACATTTTTGAGGGTACCCCTTTAATAAATTCTTTTTTTTTTTTTTTTTATACATTTCCATATCATCATATATCCTTAATTATTAGGAATAAGAATGCGGGCTCCTTGTTAGCCGGGACGGCCGCTGCTCCTCCATGGCAGCTGGGGCATGTCTTACACAACTACTTAACGTCATGTTATTTGACAGGTGTCTAACACAGAACAGAGAGCTATAACAGAGGCAGCGTAGAGGATCGCACAGGGGTACTGATGGAGTGGAGCGCACCGGGGGTAATGTATAGTGGAGCGCACCGGGGTAATGATGGGGGTAATGATGGAGTGGAGCACACCGGGGGTAATGATGGAGTGGAGCGCACCGGGGGTAATGTATAGTGGAGCGCACCGGGGGTAATGATGGGGGGTAATGATGGGGGGTAATGATGGAGTGGAGCGCACCGGGGGTAATGATGGAGTGGAGCGCACCGGGGGTAATGATGGGGGGTAATGATGGAGTGGAGCGCACCGGGGGTAATGATGGGGGGTAATGATGGAGTGGAGCACACCGGGGGTAATGATGGGGGGTAATGATGGAGTGGAGCACACCGGGGGTAATGATGGGGGGTAATGATGGAGTGGAGCACACCAGGGGTAATGATGGGGGGTAATGATGGAGTGGAGCGCACCGGGGATAATGATGGGGGGTAATGATGGAGTGGAGCGCACCGGGGGTAATGATGGGGGGTAATGATGGAGTGGAGCACACCGGGGGTAATGATGGGGGGTAATGATGGAGTGGAGCACACCGGGGGTAATGATGGGGGGTAATGATGGGGGGTAATGATGGAGTGGAGCGCACCGGGGTAATGATGGGGGGTAATGATGGCCGCTCCTCGCTTCCTTCTCTCTGCCGGGGATTAGTCCTCATGTAGCGGCTTTGTGTGTAATTTGTAGCAGAGCCCGGGAGTCACCTGGTACAGAGATAGGATGGACGCCACATGTGTCCTCGCTCTGCTGAAGATGTCAGGAGGTTCCCGGGAAAGCAGAGGAACAGAATCTATCACAGCGAAATCCTCAAGTAGTAAAAAAGAAAATCTCAAAATAAAACTGCCGCCACTCACAACTCCCAGAAGATGGATACAGCAGGAACCGCCATTAAATCAGTAACTGTCACTTTAAAAAAAGTTTTGGCCGATTATAGAGATATGGAAAAAGTTCTGATGTGTTGGGATCTGGGGTTAAAGAGACTCTGTCAGTAAGCTTATACTGTACAATGTAAGGGTAGCATTAAAGGAATATTCCACTCACACATAACGTTTGACATCTTGTTGCTATGGTGAGACTAACAATTCCTTCTGTACTCGTTATTATCTATTTAGTCTCCTTCCCCCAGTTCTTAGCTGCTGCTTTCTGCTGAAGACACAAAAATCTGTGTGTGAGCTTTTCTCTCTGTCTCCTCCCCCTCCCTTTTAGACAGCTAATGTAAACAAGTCCCTGACTGGCTGTATCTGCAACTTTGTAGCTTCTTTGTAATGCTGGGACGGTAATTCTGAGGTTGCGTTGCCTATGAACTTACTGTGATTAATCCTCTTGGCATTACATAGACGCTACAATGTTGCAGATAAAGCCAGCCAGGGACTTGTTTACATAAGCCGTCTAAGAAGGGCGGGGGGAGGAGGGGGAGACAGAGAAAAAAACTCACAAACAGATTTTTGTGTCTTCAGCAGAAGGCAGCAGCTGAGTACTGGGGGAAGGAAACTGAATAGATAATAACAAGTATGGAAGGAATTGTTAGTGACAACATACCAAAAGTTATGACTGAGTGGAATACCCCTTTAAATAGTACCAGAGAAGCTGAGCCCAATGATATATCCCTTAGATTGTTCTGTGCAGCTGATCCACAGATCAGAGATCCAGCATCCTGAATAACATGGACAGTCAGTAGTGATGAGCGAGTACTAAAATGCTCGGGTGCTCGTTACTCGAGATGAATATTTCCCGATACTCGGGTGCTCGTTACTCGAGATGAATATTTCCCGATACTCGGGTGCTCGTTTTGAATAACAAACCCCATTGAGGTCAATGGGAAACGCGAGCATCTTTGCAGGGGGCCCAAGCTCGTCCCAGGGAAGGTTTCTTGTAGATATGAATTTTTGACCCTTATTGACATTATTTGATATATCTCTCTGCGCCATTTCTGGAACAGGAATTTTAATTGTAGAAATAAAAGGTAATTTTTAAATACGTGATTCTGTGGGTTGAAGGTCGTGTGAAAACGTGGAAACCACAGAAAATGGTGGAAACACCACGGAAATGGACAGGAGGCAGCAGGGGCAGCATGTGGGGAGGCCTCTGAGGCGGCCTAATCGCACCATTATGCCTAATTCTGGGCAACGGCCGGGTGGTCAACCTCTTACACAGGACAATGAGCAGTGAGGTTCTATGCAGGATGCACTACAACTCCCAGCTATACAGTGCAGTACACCAGGACCACCAGCCCCCAAATCATAAATGGGTACACTGAGCACTTCTTAGGGGTGTGTATGCATCACCTAATGTCCCCTTTCTGCCAGCAGCCGGTCACCACAGTGTGCTGGTTACATCGCGGTAGCAGCACTACAACTCCCAGCCAGCAGTCTGTAGTAATAGTATTAATAAAAGCTTTTAAGCCCTGAAAAGGTCTGTGTGTTTGTATTGCTGGTATATACCCGGCCTACTGGAAGGCTATATCCTACACTGACACTCTCCCTGACCAGCAGCAGCTCTCTCCCTGATCTCTCACAGCATGCGTCTGAAGCGAGCAATGCCGGCGCCGAGTTTTATATGGCAGGGTCATCTGATCTGGCCAACCAATCACTGCTATCGACATATATGGGTCCCACGTGATCGCAGGATGTACCAAAGAGTCTCCTGCATGTTTATTGGCTGCGAAAAAGCGCCCAAACTTACAGGAAACGGATGACGAGATTTTCTCGAGTATCACAAGATGCTCGTCCGAGTAACGAGTACCATCGAGTACCCTAATACTCGATCGAGTACCAAGCTCGGACCAGCATGCTCGCTAATCACTAACAATAAGTAGTCCTCTCCATTATGTGCATGAGCTCAGTAGTCCTGGATATTGATGAGAGGCAGAAAACTCCACCCACCAGCTGCTGATTGACAGTTCTCTATCCATGCTCTGTATAGTCAGTCACCAGTCAATCATCAGCTGGAGGGCGGAGGGAAGGGTGTGGCCAGAATCCTATCCTCCTGCATATTAGGAGAACGGCTAAACAGAATGATGTAAGTAATACACCGATCTGTTCAGCATTTCTGTTATTAGTTTATGCTGTTATTAGGTGCGCGGCCCATACACTAGGTACGCTGCCCATACGCTTGGTGCACGGCCAATACTCTTGGTGCACGGCCCATACGCTTGGTGCACGGCCCATACACTCGGTGAGCGGCCCATACACTCGGTGAGCGACCCGTACACTCGGTGAGCGACCCATACACTCGGTGCGCGGCCCATACACTCGGTGCGCGGCCCATACACTCGGTGCACCGCCCATACACTCAGTGCCCGCCCCATACTCTCGGTGACCGGCCCATACTCTCAGTGCCCGCCCCATACACTCGATGCGCGGCCCATACTCTCAGTGCGCGGCCCATATGCTCGGTGCGCGCAGCTTCCCACATTGTCCTCGGCCCGGGATATCAGACATTTTTCATTGCAATAAAATAGAATAGCTGATGAGTTTCTTATTTACATGAAAGGGAACAGGAAGGAAAGTGAATTTCGCCCGGGAACCTGTTCTAGTACTTAATATAGACAAGCGACAAACACAACCGCGTGTAAGAACAGGATTTACTCTGCGCAGACTTTGAAGTCAAGAGGTTTCTCAAGACGTCTCCGAATCTCTACAAACATCGGGAAACCCTAAGAATTATTAAGTGGAATATTTACTGTGCGCTGAGATGGTGACGTCTGCTAAGGTCCTGCACTCCCCAAGTGTACATCAGCCATTCCATGTACATCAGCACACTCACTCTCACACTCAGCCCGGTGAGTGCCTCTGTATGTAGAGTCCAGGGGGCGGTGTATGATATCATGGGGTTACACAGAAACATCCGCAATGGATAACGGTCCCCAAAAGAACAAGGAGTGCTAAGGAGAATGCAGAAAATGATCTGTCTGCTGCTATCCTGCCTTTGTATAATGAGATGACTCTGATCCCAGCCTACACGGTAAAGCTGAAAAGTGAGCAGAGAAGAGGAAATGCCGGCCTGTTGTGTGTTCCCACTGGTCTGGAGAAGCTGGGAAATCAGATACAATGAGGCCATAGCTCTGTATGACTGGTGGTGGAATATGATGGCGCTCTATAAACATTATTATTATAGGGAATGTTATATAACACAGCTGAGGTTCTGTACTCGAGGGGGAGGGTTAGTGCAGGCAAATAGAACTCACACTCTGATAGGAGGGAGTGAAAGCAATGCATTCTGGGAGATTATCCTATTTTCAGATTTACTGTCCACAATTACAAGATGAAAAATTCCAGTATTCTGCAAAAGAGAAGAAAGAGAAGTGATGTGAGAAATGTAGGTTTTTGGCTTTGGTTTTACCAGAATAGGGAGGGGGGGGGATGATATGTGCAAATCTAGTGATGAGCCTCCCCCCCCCCTCCCCTTCCCTTTTCTGTACAGCGCCACAAAGAGAGAGGTAGAGAGAAGGGACATACAGATATATAAATAGATAGATAGATAGATAGATAGATAGATAGATAGATAGATAGATAGATAGGAGATAGATAGGAGATAGATAGATAGATAGATAGATAGATAGATAGATAGATAGGAGATAGATAGATAGATAGATAGATAGATAGATAGATAGATAGATAGGAGATAGATAGATAGGAGATAGATAGATAGATAGGAGATAGATAGGAGATAGATAGATAGATAGATAGATAGATAGATAGATAGATAGATAGGAGATAGATAGATAGATAGATAGATAGATAGATAGATAATAGATAGATAGATAGATAGATAGATAGATAGATAGGAGATAGATAGATAGATAATAGATAGATAGATAGATAGATAGGAGATAGATAGATAGGAGATAGATAGATAGATAGATAGATAGATAGATAGATAGATAGATAGATAGATAGGAGATAGATAGATAATAGATAGGAGATGGAGAGATAGATAGATAGATAGATAGATAGATAGATAGATAGATAGATAGATAGATAGATAGATAGATAGATAGGAGATAGATAGGAGATAGATAGGAGATAGATAGATAGATAGATAGATAGATAGATAGATAGGAGATAGATAGATAGGAGATAGATAGATAGATAGATAGATAGATAGATAGATAGATAGATAGGAGATAGATAGATAGATAGATAGATAGATAGATAGATAGATAGGAGATAGATAGATAGATAGATAGATAGATAGATAGATAGGAGATAGATAGATAGATAGATAGATAGATAGATAGATAGGAGATAGATAGGTAGATAGATAGATAGATAGATAGATAGGAGATAGATAGATAGATAGATAGGAGATAGATAGGTAGATAGATAGATAGATAGATAGATAGATAGATAGGAGATAGATAGGAGATAGATAGATAGGAGATAGATAGATAGATAGATAGGAGATAAATAGATAGATAGATAATAGATAGATAGATAGATAGGAGATAGATAGATAGGTAGGAGATAGATAGATAGATAGATAGATAGATAGATAGATAGATAGATAGGAGATAGATAGATAGATAGATAGATAGGAGATAGATAGATAGGAGATAGATAGATAGGAGATAGATAGGAGATAGATAGGTAGATAGATAGATAGATAGATAGATAGATAGATAGGAGATAGATAGATAGATAGATAGGAGATAGATAGATAGATAGATAGATAGATAGATAGATAGATAGATAGGAGATAGATAGGAGATAGATCGGATACTGGAATGAAGTGAGATTACAACCACAGTGTAGACAGTAGAAGAGGCAGGGATTGGAGGGGGTATTCGGGGGGGGGGGGGGGGGGGGGGGGGGGGGTATCTGTGCGGCGCTCTGAGCACGTTTTAGGCCCAAATAATAAGTCTGATCCTTGTGACACTTTAATTGTCCTAATAAATAATGTTCCGGGGACAAATAATAAGTCGAGTACAAAGGTTTCGTCCTTCATGTTTGTTTATCATTTTACAGTCGGCAATCTGCTCGGGTTCAGAACAAACATGGCCGGCCCTGTGACCGGTAACATCGTGGAGCCGCCGCCGGCGCGTTACATTCCGGTCACTTTCATCCTTCAGGAATTACCAATCTCTTTCTTATTTTTCCATCAGATTTATTAGTTTATTAGCGATAGTTTTATAATGACTCCAAAGCTGCTCCAGCGGGTGATATCCAGGGGGTAAATACCGCTAATACGTCCAGAGCTGTGACTGCTAGGCAATAATGCCCCCTCCACCACCTGCTATGTATACTAGTGTCCCCTCCACCACCCGCTATGTATACTAATGCCCCCTCCACCACCCGCTATGTATACTAGTGTCCCCTCCACCACCCGCTATGTATACTAGTGCCCCCTCCACCACCCGCTATGTATACTAGTGTCCCCTCCACCACCCGCTATGTATACTAGTGCCCCCTCCACCACCCGCTATGTATACTAGTGCCCCATCACCATTCCCAGATACAAGGGGTCAGGGACAATGGCTGCCTCTGCCCCTAGTAAGTAATAAAATCCTTTTCTGTTCCACCCAATACTGCAGTCCTGGTCCCCCCACTCAGTATTGCTGCCCCCTAGTGTGGTAGCTGGATATTTGGTGTTGTTGTACAGCTCAGCCGGTGATGTTAGTTTGGTGACGCCAGTGTTTGTCCAGCACACAGGTCTGATTTTGATACCTGCTTGTTTGTGTGGCTGGCTGTACTTCCCAATAGTCAGTGACCTGCCGGGTTGTGATGGGACCCTTGGGCTCTTGTCACGGTAGTCCTGAGATGCAACTGACACCCCCCCCCCCCCCCCGCCCCGGACTATTGGTACCGCCACCCACAGAGAGGGGAAAAATAACCCAAGGTGTGCAGTGCTGTATCTTCACATAGACTTTAGTGCTTAAACACATTGTGCTTAAGGAGGTGCTTAGAGAAGTACAGTAGAAGATGGTAGTTGTAGCAGTGCTTGGAGGGATCAGTAGAGGAGTAGAGTTTGTCGGAGTAGGAGTCCCAACCCAATGTAGCAATGTAATCTGCCGAAACTTGGAGAAATACTTTATAGTGAGATACTTTACCTGTGGTTGTGTTTAGACTGTGTCTGACCACCTTGTGCCCTACAGTGTCGAGTGAACCGTCCTGTCAGGGTACTACAAGCCCCAGCCGTGGGTATCTGGGCGTGTCTACCTGTCCAGGAGTGTCCCAGCTACCTGCACTGCGAGATAGGATACGTAGACCTTTACAGTGGCTTTGTCCTATCCAGGATAGTTCCTCTTGTGTTCAGGATACTGCCCTGCTCTTTGTAGACGTGTTATCGGCATGGGATAGAGTGTTCCTGGACTCCTCTCCCTTTAAGGTGCTTCCTCACATAGACATAATAAATAATGACATCTAGTGGCAAAACTTCAAAGTACCTCGTCACCTCTTAACCTGAAGGAAGGAGCTCTTTGAGAGGTGCACAGGAGACATACAAAACCACCTGTGGTGGGACACCACACTGGTCCCCTTACTCAATATTGGTGCCACCCCCCTCCCCTCACTCAGTATTGGTGCCCCATACTCCCCTCGCTCAGTATTGGTGCCCCTAGTCCCCTCGCTAAGTATTGGTGCCCCTTAGTCCCCTCACTCAGTATTGGTGCCATCTATTCGTCTCAGTATTAGTGAACCCTAGTCCCCTCAGTATAGGTGCCCCCCTAGTACCCTCAGTATTGGTGCCCCACCTAGTCCCCTCAATACCGGTGCCCCCCTAGTCCCCTCAGTATTAGTACCCCTTGGTCCCCTCAGTATTGGTGCCCCCCTAGTCCCCTCAGTATAGGTGCCCCCTAGTCCCCTCAGTATTGGTGCCCCACCTAGTCCCCTCAGTATTGGTGCCCCCCTAGTCCCTTCAGTATTAGTGCCACCTAGTCCCCTCAGTATTGGTGCCCCCCATGTCCCCTAAGTATTGGTGCCCCCTAGTCCCCTCAGTATTGGTGCCCCCTAGTCCCCTCAGTATTGGTGCCCCCCTAGCCCCTAAGTATTGGTGCCCCCCTAGTCCCCTCAGTATTGGTGCCCCCCTAGTCCCCTAAGTATTGGTGCCCCCTAATCCCCTCAGTATTGGTGCCCCCCCTAGTCCCCTAAGTATTGGTGCTCCCTAGTCCCCTAAGTATTGGTGCTCCCTAGTCCCCTCAGTATTGGTGCCCCCCTAGCCCCTAAGTATTGGTGCTCCCTAGTCCCCTCAGTATTGGTGCCCCCCTAGTCCCCTCAGTATTGGTGCCCACCCTAGTCCCCTCAGTATTGGTGCCCCCCTAGTCCCCTCAGTATTGGTGCCCCCCATAGTCCCCTCAGTATTGGTGCCCCCTAGTCCCCTCAGTATTGGTGCCCCCCTAGTCCAATAAGTATTGGTGCCCCCTAGTCCCCTCAGTATTGGTGCCCCCCTACTCCTCTCAGTATTATGCAGCTCGGCCATATATCCAGTCTATTACACGGCCGCCCCGGTGACTGATGTTCTGTGTGTTCTTCTGTCTATAAGTAGAGCAGCGTTTCTAAAAGTAACAGAGCTTGTTCTACTTTGATTACATAAATGACTAAAGCCGACAGTGAGCGCAACGAGGACGAAGACACGGAACAAGGACACGGAACGCAGCTTACTAGACTCTCCGTAATAGAAAAACTAATTCCTACTAGTACTATTAATGTATGGAACTATGCTGAGGAATCAGGGACCATCTCTCCATACTGAGGCCCAACTTTCTATACTGGGACCCATCTTTCCATTCTGGGACCCAACTCGTCATAGTGGGACCCATCTCTCTATCCTGGACCCATCTCTTCACACTGGGACCCATCTCTCCTTACCGGGACCCATCTCTCCATCTTGGGACCCATCTCAGCATACTGGTACCCATCTCTCCACACTGGGACCCAACTCTCCATACTGGGACCCATATCACCATGCTGGGACCCATCTCTCTAAACTGGGACCCATCTCTCCATACTGGGACACATCTCTTTATAATGGGACCCATCTCTCCATACTGAGACCCATCTCTCCATACTGGGACACATCTCTCTATACTGGGACCAATCTCTCCATACTGGGACACATCTCTCTATACTGGGACCCAGCTCTCCATACTGGGACCCATCTCTCCATACTGGGACCCATCTCTCCACACTGGGACCCATCTCTCTATCCTGGGACCCATCTCAACTTACTAGGACCCATCTTTCCTTACTAGGACCCATCTCTCCACACTGGGACACATCTCACTATGCACTGAGACCCATCTCTCCTTACCAGGACCCATCTGTCCATCTTGGGACCCATCTCACCATACTGGGACCCATCTATCCACACTGGGACCCAACTCTCCATACTGGGACCCATATCACCCTCCTGCGACCCATGTCTCTAAACTGGGACCCATCTCTCCATACTGGGACATATCTCTCTATACTGGGACCCATCTCTCCATACTGGGACCCATCTCTCCATACTGGGACACACCTCTCCATACTGGGACCCATCTCTCCATACTGGGACACACCTCTCTATACTGGGACCCATCTCTCCATACTGGGACACATCTCTCTATACTGGGACCAGGGCCGGATTAAAGGGAGGGCACCAGGGGCACGTGCCCCGGGGCCTCCACCACTAGGGGGCCTCCACCAGCCCAAACCTGGAAGTAGGGTTTCTGAAAAAAGCAAACAGTAGAGGATACACAACCTCACACAGAGTGTTGTGTATCCTCACTGTTTCCTGCTAACCATGACTCTGCAAGCTGTCGGAGGGGATGTGTATGGAGAGGAGCTCATGTCCATATGAGCAGGTAACCAGCCCTTCAATGTACACACACACCACAGCACAGCACTGCCTGTTACACACACACACACACACACACACACACACCTGTTACACATACATATTATGAATGCTCACACACATACAGCTCTGCTATCTATACTTGCACACTCTGTACTCTCCACAATGCCCCCTTAATGCCATCATTACCCCCCCCCCCCCCAGTTTCCACAAAAATGCCCACATTTTCTGGTGAGACCCACTACCCCTTCAGTGGCTCAGTGCACAGTATTGCTGTACTGCTGGACAAATAGCCTCTGTCCCCATTACCACATGATGTCTGCCATGTTGCTGTTATATAGTATCTAAATTAACCGGCTGAAGTTGGTTTCTTATTCAGAGGATTTTTATTTTTCCTGTTTTAGCTATTATTCTTACAGAAAATGTATAATATTCATAACCTGCTTGTAAGTGAGGAGCCCTGAGGGGACCGGTGATAAATATGGCCAAAAGGAGACCACGGTTGGCATAAAAATGGGCATCAAAGTAAAAAACAAAAAATGATGACTTCAAAATAAAATTGACTTTGGACCCCTGATCTCACCCTGATAATACACAGAGAGGGGACCCCGCATCACACTGATACTACACAGAGAGGGGACCCCGCATCACACTGATACTACACAGAGAGGGGACCCCGCATCACACTGATACTACACAGAGAGGGGACCCCGCATCACACTGATACTACACAGAGAAGGGACCCCGCATCACACTGATACTACACAGAGAGGGGGGACCCCGCATCACACTGATACTACACAGAGAGGAGGGACCCCGCATCACACTGATACTACACAGAGAGGGGGGACCCTGCATCACACTGATACTACACAGAGAGGGACCCTGCATCACACTGATACTACACAGAGAGGGGACCCCGCATTACACTGATACTACACAGAGAGGGGACCCCGCATCACACTGATACTACACAGAGAGGGGACCCCGCATCACACTGATACTACACAGAGAGGGGGGACCCCGCATCACACTGATACTACACAGAGAGGGGACCCCGCATCACACTGATACTACACAGAGAGGGGGGACCCCGCATCACACTGATACTACACAGAGAGGGGGGACCCCGCATCACACTGATACTACACAGAGAGGGGACCCCGCATCACACTGATACTACACAGAGAGGGGGGACCCCACATCACACTGATACTACACAGAGAGGGGGGACCCCGCATCACACTGATACTACACAGAGAGGGGACCCCGCATCACACTGATACTACACAGAGAGGGGACCCCGCATCACACTGATACTACACAGAGAGGGGGGACCCCGCATCACACTGATAATACACAGAGAGGGGCCCCGCATCACACTGATAATACACAGAGAGGGGGACCCCGCATCACACTGATAATACACAGAGAGGGGCCCCGCATCACACTGATAATACACAGAGAGGGGACCCCGCATCACACTGATAATACACAGAGAGGGGACCCCACATCACACTGATAATACACAGAGAGGGGACCCCGCATCACACTGATACTACACAGAGAGGGGGGACCCCGCATCACACTGATACTACAAAGAGAGGGGACCCCGCATCACACTGATACTACACAGAGAGGGGACCCCGCATCACACTGATACTACACAGAGAGGGGACCCCGCATCACACTGATAATACACAGAGAGGGGGGACCCCGCATCACACTGATACTACACAGAGAGGGGGGACCCCGCATCACACTGATAATACACAGAGAGGGGGGACCCCGCATCACACTGATAATACACAGAAAGGGGTGCCCCGCATCACACTGATAATACACAGAAAGGGGTGCCCCGCATCACACTGATAATACACAGAGAGGGACCCCGCATCACACTGATAATACACAGAGAGGGATCCCCCGCATCACACTGATATACACAGAGAGGGATGCCCCGCATCACACTGATAATACACAGAGAGGGGGGACCCCGCATCACACTGATAATACACAGAGAGGGGGACCCCGCATCACACTGAAAATACACAGAGAGGGGGGACCCCGCATCACACTGATAATACACAGAGAGGGGCCCCGCATCACACTGATAATACACAGAGAGGGATGCCCCGCATCACACTGATAATACACAGAGAGGGGACCCCGCATCACACTGATAATACACAGAGAGGGATGCCCCGCATCACACTGATAATACACAGAGAGGGGACCCCGCATCACACTGATAATACACAGAGAGGGGACCCCGCATCACACTGATAATACACAGAGAGGGATGCCCCGCATCACACTGATAATACACAGAGAGGGATCCCCCGCATCACACTGATAATACACAGAGAGGGACCCCGCATCACACTGATAATACACAGAGAGGGACCCCGCATCACACTGATACTACACAGAGAGGGATGCCCCGCATCACACTGATACTACACAGAGAGGGGGGACCCTGCATCACACTGATACTACACAGAGAGGGGGGACCCCGCATCACACTGATAATACACAGAGAGGGGGACCCCGCATCACACTGATACTACACAGAGAGGGACCCTGCATCACACTGATAATACACAGAGAGGGGGGACCCCGCATCACACTGATAATACACAGAGAGGGGACCCCGCATCACACTGATACTACACAGAGAGGGGACCCCGCATCACACTGATACTACACAGAGAGGGGACCCCGCATCACACTGATACTACACAGAGAGGGGACCCCGCATCACACTGATAATACACAGAGAGGGATGCCCCGCATCACACTGATAATACACAGAGAGGGGACCCCGCATCACACTGATAATACACAGAGAGGGGACCCCGCATCACACTGATAATACACAGAGAGGGGACCCCGCATCACACTGATAATACACAGAGAGGGATCCCCCGCATCACACTGATAATACACAGAGAGGGACCCCGCATCACACTGATAATACACAGAGAGGGACCCCGCATCACACTGATACTACACAGAGAGGGATGCCCCGCATCACACTGATACTACACAGAGAGGGGACCCTGCATCACACTGATACTACACAGAGAGGGGGGACCCCGCATCACACTGATAATACACAGAGAGGGGGACCCCGCATCACACTGATACTACACAGAGAGGGACCCTGCATCACACTGATAATACACAGAGAGGGGGGACCCCGCATCACACTGATAATACACAGAGAGGGGACCCCGCATCACACTGATACTACACAGAGAGGGGACCCCGCATCACACTGATACTACACAGAGAGGGGACCCCGCATCACACTGATACTACACAGAGAGGGGGGACCCCGCATCACACTGATACTACACAGAGAGGGGGGACCCCGCATCACACTGATAATACACAGAGAGGGGACCCCGCATCACACTGATACTACACAGAGAGGGGACCCCGCATCACACTGATACTACACAGAGAGGGGACCCCGCATCACACTGATACTACACAGAGAGGGGGGACCCCGCATCACACTGATACTACACAGAGAGGGGGGACCCTGCATCACACTGATACTACACAGAGAGGGGGGACCCCGCATCACACTGATACTACACAGAGAGGGGGGACCCCGCATCACACTGATAATACACAGAGAGGGGCCCCGCATCACACTGATACTACACAGAGAGGGACCCCGCATCACACTGATACTACACAGAGAGGGACCCCGCATCACACTGATACTACACAGAGAGGGACCCCGCATCACACTGATACTACACAGAGAGGGGGGACCCCGCATCACACTGATACTACACAGAGAGGGACCCCGCATCACACTGATAACACACAGAGAGGGATGCCCCGCATCACACTGATAATACACAGAGAGGGGGGACCCCGCATCACACTGATAATACACAGAGAGGGGGGACCCCGCATCACACTGATAATACACAGAGAGGGGACCCCGCATCACACTGATACTACACAGAGAGGGGGGACCCCGCATCACACTGATACTACACAGAGAGGGGACCCCGCATCACACTGATACTACACAGAGAGGGGACCCCGCATCACACTGATACTACACAGAGAAGGGACCCCGCATCACACTGATACTACACAGAGAGGGGGGACCCCGCATCACACTGATAATACACAGAGAGGGGGGACCCCGCATCACACTGATAATACACAGAAAGGGGTGCCCCGCATCACACTGATAATACACAGAAAGGGGTGCCCCGCATCACACTGATAATACACAGAGAGGGGTGCCCCGCATCACACTGATAATACACAGAGAGGGGACCCCGCATCACACTGATACTACACAGAGAGGGGACCCCGCATCACACTGATAATACACAGAGAGGGGACCCCACATCACACTGATAATACACAGAGAGGGGACCCCGCATCACACTGATACTACACAGAGAGGGGGGACCCCGCATCACACTGATACTACACAGAGAGGGGACCCCGCATCACACTGATACTACACAGAGAGGGGGGACCCCGCATCACACTGATAATACACAGAGAGGGGGGACCCCACATCACACTGATAATACACAGAGAGGGGGGACCCCGCATCACACTGATAATACACAGAGAGGGGGGACCCCGCATCACACTGATAATACACAGAGAGAGACCCCGCATCACACTGATACTACACAGAGAGGGGACCCCGCATCACACTGATACTAAACAGAGAGGGGACCCCACATCACACTGATAATACACAGAGAGGGGGACCCCGCATCACACTGATAATACACAGAGAGGGGACCCCGCATCACACTGATACTACACAGAGAGGGGACCCCGCATCACACTGATACTACACAGAGAGGGGACCCCACATCACACTGATACTACACAGAGAGGGGGGACCCCGCATCACACTGATACTACACAGAGAGGGGACCCCGCATCACACTGATACTACACAGAGAGGGGGACCCCGCATCACACTGATACTACACAGAGAGGGGGGACCCCGCATCACACTGATACTACACAGAGAGGGGGGACCCCGCATCACACTGATACTACACAGAGAGAGGGACCCCGCATCACACTGATACTACACAGAGAGGGGGGACCCCGCATCACACTGATACTACACAGAGAGGGGACCCCGCATCACACTGATACTACACAGAGAGGGGACCCCACATCACACTGATACTACACAGAGAGGGGTGCCCCGCATCACACTGATACTACACAGAGAGGGGACCCCACATCACACTGATACTACACAGAAAGGGGTGCCCCGCATCACACTGATACTACACAGAGAGGGGGGACCCCGCATCACACTGATACTACACAGAGAGGGGCCCCGCATCACACTGATACTACACAGAAAGGGGGGACCCCGCATCACACTGATACTACACAGAGAGGGGCCCCACATTAAATTAAATAAAAACTGACAGTTTTCAACACTGAATTTGAAAGAAATGAAACATCTACAAACATTTTCACTTTTAGGAAGAGCTCGGTGTCACATCCGTGTATAATGTTCATGAACATTATAAATGCCCTACAGTAAGGCAGCCATTTTTATGGATGACTGTATAGTTTTTTTTTGTTTTTTTTTGGGGGGGGGGAGGGGGGAATGAGAGGCCCCAAACAAAATTGTCGCCCAGGGCCTCCACCAACCTTAATCCGGCCCTGACTGGGACCCATCTCTCCATACTGGGACTCATCTCTCTATACTGGGACCCATCTCTCCATACCAGGACCCATCTCTCCATACTGGGACCCATCTCTCCATACTGGGAACCATCTTTCCATACCGGGACCCAGCTCTCCATACTGGGACCCATCTCTCCATACTGGGACTCATCTCTCTATACTGGGACCCATCTCTCCATACCAGGACCCATCTCTCCATACTGGGACCCATCTCTCCATACTGGGAACCATCTTTCCATACCGGGACCCAGCTCTCCATACTGGGACCCATCTCTCCATACCGGGACCCATCTCTCCATACTGGGACCCATCTCTCCATACTGGGACCCATCTCTCCATACCGGGAACCATCTTTCCATACTGGGACCCATCTCTCCATACTGGGACCCATCTCTCCATACCGGGAACCATCTTTCCATACTGGGACCCATCTCTCCATACTGGGACATGGCTATATAAGGGGCCCAGTTACCTCTGTACCCCAATGGACGTTTACACTCATTGAAGTGATGGCTCTGCAGATGCTTAGCTCCACATTGCAGGAAGTCGTGTAGTATTTGCAATGCAGCTCGACATTGCATGTAAACATTTCAGGTTTGCAAATGCACAGCTAAGTATTGCATGGGAAGAAGCTAAAAGCAGCTGTAGTTGGGCAATGGCGAGGCTGAGTAAGTAAACAGATACTAGCAGATCCATTAAATTAACAGATCCATTAGATTCCTTTAAAAAAAACCCTGATCCATTAAAACTAAAAGATGTGAACAAGCCCCAAGCCAGGCATCTAAGAGGTGAGGTTATAGCTCTGATATTCACTGCTTATCTGCTGCCACCAGACCCACCTGTCACCAATCTACAGTCTATAGATGCCCATATACATTCAGTCTTTGAGCATGCACACTCAGCTTGGTTAAGCATGAACACTTAGCTTGGTTGAGCATGCACACTCAGCTTGGTTAAGCATGCACACTTAGCTTGGTTGAGCATGCACACTTAGCTTGGTTGAGCATGCACACTTAGCTTGGTTGAGCATAAATACTTAGCTTAGTTGAGCATGAATACTTAGCTTGGTTGAGCATGCACACTCAGCTTGGTTAAGCATGAACACTTAGCTTGGTTGAGCATGCACATTTAGCTTGATTAAGCATGCACACTTAGCTTGGTTGAGCATGCACACTTAGCTTGGTTGAGCATGCACACTTAGCTTGGTTGAGTTTGCACACTCAGCTTGGTTGAGCATGCACACTTAGCTTGGTTGAGCATGCACACTTAGCTTGGTTGAGCATGAACCCTTAGCTTGGTTAAGCATGCACACTCAGCTTGGTTGAGCATGAACCCTTAGCTTGGTTGAGCATGCACACTTAGCTTGGTTGAGTTTGCACACTCAGCTTGGTTGAGTTTGCACACTTAGCTTGGTTGAGAATGCACACTTAGCTTGATTGAGCATGAACCCTTAGCTTGGTTGAGGATGCACACTCAGCTTGGTTGAGCATGAACCCTTAGCTTGGTTGAGCATGCACACTTAGCTTGGTTGAGTTTGCACACTCAGCTTGGTTGAGTTTGCACACTTAGCTTGGTTGAGAATGCACACTCAGCTTGGTTGAGCATGCACACTCAGCTTGGTTGAGCATACACACTCAGCTTGGTTGAGCATGCACACATTTTCAGTTTGGAGAAGAGAGAAAGCACTAGTGGATATTTCCGGTGGCGGCTTCTTTCTAGAAGGGAACACTTGGGCTAACCACATGGCATCTATATATTGATAGCACCACAGCCAGCAGCACGGTCCTGTCACCACCAGGTTGAGTATCCAAAGTGGCTGCCATTACATCACCCCTCGTGTGTAGGTACATTGTCTCCTAGTTGTGATCTTCTCCAGGACTCTGACCAGCCTAGACTCCCTCAATAACTCCTGGGATGAGAGCATGGTTGGCACACTTATCTCAAATCACCCGTGTCTTATTACGCCAACCACAGACACAGAATATGTGACCAAAGATGAAGAGCTATGAATATTCATGACATCACAGGCAGGAAACGTTCAGCTAGAGGTCTGCTGGTACTTTAAGAAGATCCCCGCTATTAATGAAAGAGATTAATCAGTGCGAGCACCATGGGCCACAGCCACCCGGCCATCCCCGAGCACCAGGAGATATTCATCTCTGTCTGCTTCCACCTAGATCTCTCCTCTGGATCTCCCCGGTAATTAGTACTGGATGAGGGACACCGGCTGACTACACCATAAACTTACACAGAAGAATGTCTCTGGTTCACTACATGATATTGTTCACCCACTGAGAAGACAATACCAGAGCTCCATGATACTGGAGGTGACGGGGGAGCATGGAGGGTGAGTATAGGGGTTTTTTTTTGTAGAGGTGGTCGGGTACAGGGAAGGTGAGTATAGGTTTTTTTTATTTGTGGAGGTGGTGGGGGAGCAGGGAAGGTGAGTATTGTTTTTTTTATTTGTGGAGGTGGTGGGGAGCAGGGAAGGTGAGTATAGTTTTTTTTATTTGTGGAGGTGGGGGAAGAGGGAAAGTGAGTATAGGTTTTTTATTTGTGGTGGTTGTGGCGGGGGAGCAGGGAAGGTGAGTATAGGGTTTTTTTGTAGAGGTGGTTTGGGAGCAGGAAAGGTGAGTATGGGTTTTTTTTGTAGAAGTGGTGGGGGAGCAAGGAAGGTAAGTATAGTTTTTTTAATTTGTTGTGGTGGCGGGGGAGCAGGGAAGGTGAGTATAGGTTTTTTCCTATTTGTAGTGTTGGCTGGGGAGCAGGGAAGGTGAGTATAGTTTTTTTAATTTGTTGTGGTGGCGGGGGAGCAGGGAAGGTGAGTATAGGTTTTTTCCTATTTGTAGTGTTGGCTGGGGAGCAGGGAAGGTGAGTAGTTTTTTTTTTGTGGATGTGGTAGGGGAGCAGGGAAGGTGAGTATAGTTTTTTTCTATTTGTGGAGGTGGGGGAAGAGGGAAAGTAAGTATAGGTTTTTTATTGTGGTGGTGGCGGGGGAGCGGGGAAGGTGAGTATAGGGTTTTTTTGTAGAGGTGGTGAGGGAGCAGGAAAGGTGAGTATAGAGGTTTTTTTGTAAAGGTTTTATTTTTGGTTTTGTTTTGTTTGCTTTCAGCACATCGGAGCACCATTATACCAGAAGTTACTACCTAGAATATCTGCAGCCTACAGTGCTGGGTACAGGAAATATGATCCAGAATGCTAGGAGGACGACATATATATCTATTGTACATGTACATACATACTTCTATCTGCTGTCATGAAGCCCAGAAATGTCTCAATTAGAAAAGGGTTAAATCAATAGAAACTCTGATCCGAGATAGAGACAATAGACAATAAAAGACAATTACAGAAAGACACAAATCTGTTTATTTGACGGATAAAGTGAAATGTCTCATGTCGCAGCAGCTTGGCGAATGAATGTGAACGGCGCTAAGAAGTCAGCGAGATATTTCAACAGAGAGTTGTCGCTATTGATGATTTACGTAGAAGATGCAGCACTTCTCACTGCTGCTGTATATACTGCCATAAGAGTACAAACATACTAGATAGATAGATAGATAGATAGATAGATAGATAGATAGGAGATAGATAGATAGATAGATAGATAGGAGATAGATAGATAGATAGATAGATAGATAGGAGATAGATAGATAGATAGATAGATAGATAGATAGATAGATAGATAGATTGATAGGAGATAGATAGATAGATAGATAGGAGATAGATAGATAGATAGATAGATAGATAGATAGATAGATGATAGATAGATAGATAGATAGATAGATAGGAGATAGATAGATAGATAGATAGATAGATAGATAGATAGATAGATAGGAGATAGATAGGAGATAGATAGATAGATAGGAGATAGATAGATAGATAGATAGATAGATAGGAGATAGATAGATAGATAGATAGATAGATAGATAGATAGATAGATAGATAGGAGATAGATAGATAGGAGATAGATAGATAGATAGATAGGAGATAGATAGATAGGAGATAGATAGATAGATAGATAGATAGATAGATAGATAGATAGGAGATAGATAGATAGGAGATAGATAGATAGATAGATAGATAGATAGATAGATAGATAGATAGGAGATAGATAGATAGATAGATAGATAGATAGATAGATAGATAGATAGGAGATAGATAGATAGATAGATAGATAGATAGATAGATAGATAGATAGATAGGAGATAGATAGGAGATAGATAGATAGATAGGAGATAGATAGATAGATAGATAGATAGATAGGAGATAGATAGATAGATAGATAGATAGATAGATAGATAGATAGATAGATAGGAGATAGAAGATAGATAGATAGATAGATAGATAGATAGATAGATAGATAGATAGGAGATAGATAGATAGGAGATAGATAGATAGATAGATAGGAGATAGATAGATAGGAGATAGATAGATAGATAGATAGATAGATAGATAGATAGATAGATAGATAGGAGATAGATAGATAGATAGATAGATAGATAGATAGATAGATAGATAGGAGATAGATAGATAGATAGATAGATAGATAGATAGATAGATAGGAGATAGATAGGAGATAGATAGATAGATAGGAGATAGATAGATAGATAGATAGATAGATAGATAGATAGGAGATAGATAGATAGATAGATAGATAGATAGATAGATAGATAGATAGGAGATAGAAGATAGATAGATAGATAGATAGATAGATAGATAGATAGGAGATAGATAGATAGATAGATAGATAGATAGATAGATAGATAGATAGATAGGAGATAGATAGATAGGAGATAGATAGATAGGAGATAGATAGATAGATAGATAGATAGATAGATAGATAGATAGATAGATAGATAGGAGATAGATAGATAGATAGATAGATAGATAGATAGGAGATAGATAGATAGATAGATAGGAGATAGATAGATAGATAGATAGATAGATAGATAGATAGATAGATAGGAGATAGATAGATAGGAGATAGATAGATAGATAGATAGATAGGAGACAGATAGATAGATAGATAGATAGATAGATAGATAGAAGATAGATAGATAGATAGATAGATAGATAGATAGATAGAAGATAGATAGATAGGAGATAGATAGATAGATAGATAGGAGATAGATAGATAGATAGATAGATAGGAGATAGATAGATAGATAGATAGATAGATAGATAGGAGATAGATAGATAGATAGGAAATAGATAGATAGATAGATAGATAGATAGATAGATAGATAGATAATCCCCGACCACCGCCATTCCCAGCCGCATTTCCTGGTGTCAGCTTCTATACCAGTGTGGGGGGTCGGTCACCACCACCCATCCTAACACATGGCAGTGCTCAGTGCTACCACAGTATTTGGCCACGGACAACAGGTAGCTGAACGAGATCTTAGGGCCTATTCCACTGGACGATTATCAATCAGATTATCGTTAAATCGTTCAAATCTAAACGATAATCGTTCGTTTGAATAGCAGTTAACGACTAACGACCGAACGAGAAATTGTTGATCGTTTAATAAGACCTGGACCTATTTTCTTGTTGCTCGTTCGCAAATCGTTCGCATTGAATAAGAAGTCGTTTGGCCGTTCGCAGTAGTGATGAACGCAATAGCGACGAAAAGACGACCACAAGAACGATCATAAGTAACGATTATCTTTCTATGTAAATGGGTGAACGAGTTCAGGTCTTTCGTAATAGCGGTCGTTTTGATCGTTTATCGTTAACGATTATGCGAACGATAATTGACCCATGGAATAGGGCCCTTAGACGCTCATCATGGGAACAGGGAGAGGTGAGTATCAGGGGGAGCACAAGGGGGGGGAGAGCAGCCCCTTCATTTGAATAAGAACTGTGTAATGCTTACATTCACCTGTGGGGGAGCTGCACCTGCCGCACACTCTCTGTAGTCTACTGGAGGACCCCACTCTGTCCCATCTGGGGGACCCCACTCTGTCCCATCTGGGGGACCCCACTCTGTCCCATCTGGGGGACCCCACTCTGTCCCATCTGGGGGACCCCACTCTGTCCCATCTGGAGGACCCCACTCTGTCCCATCTGGAGGACCCCACACTGTTTCATCTGGAGGACCCCACTCTGTCCCATCTGAAGGACCCCACACTGTTTCATCTGGAGGACCCCACTCTGTCCCATCTGGAGAACCCCACCCTGTCCCATCTGGAGGACCCCACTCTGTCCCATCTGGAGGACCCAACTCTGTCCCATCTGGAGGACCCCACCCTGTCCCATCTGGAGGACCCCACTCTGTCCCATCTGGAGGACCCCACCCTGTCCCATCTGGAGGACCCCACTCTGTCCCATCTGGAGGACCCCACTCTGTCCCATCTAGAGGACCCCACCCAGTCCCATCTGGAGGACCCCACCCTGTCCCATCTGGAGGACCCCACTCTGTCCCATCTGGAGGACCCCACCCAGTCCCATCTGGAGGACCCCCCTCTGTCCCATCTGGAGGACCCCACCCAGTCCCATCTGGAGGACCCCACTCTGTCCCATCTGGAGGACCCCACCCAGTCCCATCTGGAGGACCCCACTCTGTCCCATCTGGAGGACCCCACCCTGTCCCATCTGGAGGACCCCACTCTGTCCCATCTGGAGGACCCCACTCTGTCTCATCTGGAGGACCCCCACCCAGTCCCATCTGGAGGACCCCACCCAGTCCCATCTGGAGGACCCCACCCAGTCCCATCTGGAGGACCCTCACAGACCATCTTGTCTTGTATCTCGTCCATTGGATCGATCAGTCATCTGATCCTCTGCCAAACACCATCTGATCGCTGGATCTTTGCGTCGTGCTACAAGTTGTCAGAAAACACAGAACTGTGAACATTTCACAACATCTGTCAGACTCTTTCTACTAAAGGCAAACAGCGCAGTCACCGTGAACTTAAAGGGTTTATCTCCCAGCACCTTTGTCTGTCAGGCCGCCATTGCACAACCTGGATCTCTGCTGCGTAATACCGGGCTATATCTGCCTGTACACCCATGTATCTGTACAGACGCTCGCTCTATGGAGCGCAAATCCCATATCCTGTCTCCCTAGTGTGGTTACATATAAAGCCATTGTTCTCTGTTATCAGCCAGTGGGGGTCAGCTGCTTTATTTTATGGTGGGATTGCTGATTAATTAAAGGGGATGTTCACCCAAAAAAATTTCCTTCAAATCGTCTGTTTCCAGAAAGTTATACAGATTTATAAATTACTTCTATTAAAAAAAATCTCCAGTCTTCCAGTACTTATCAGCTGCTGTATGTCCTGCAGGAAGTGGTGTATTCTCTCCAGTCTGACACAGTGCTCTCTGCTGCCACCTCTGTCCATGTCAGGAACTGTCAGTCCCATTTCCTGGATCCTCATCTGTGGTCGGGCTGGTGGACGTTTCTTTCTATACCCGTATAGCGATCTATAGGGACACTCTGTACAATCATCCCTCCCCGCTCTCTATATTACAGGGGCTGTCACCCCCAGGTCAGGGGGATTTCGCTGCCAACTTGGAATTAAAGTTTCTTGTACACAGTCTGATATCCACATACATACAGCCCACACATACATACACACAGCACACACATACATACATACATACATACAGCCCACACATACAAACACACATACATACAGCCCACACATACATACATACATACATACACACATACAGCCCACACATACATACATACATACACACATACAGCCCACACATACATACATACAGCCCACACATACATACATACATACATACATACAGCCCACACATACATACACACATACATACATACAGCCCACACATACATACACACAGCCCACACATACATACACACAGCCCACACATACATACATACATACAGCCCACACATACATACACACAGCCCACACATACATACATACATACATACACACAGCACACACATACATACATACATACATACATACAGCCCACACATAACACACATCCATACAGCCCACACATCCATACATACATACACACATACAGCCCAAACATACTTACATACATACAGCCCACACATACATACAAACATACATACAGCCCACACATACATACATATATACATACAGCCCACACATGCATACACACAGCCCACACATACATACATACATACAGCCCACACATACATAGAAACAGCCCACACATACATACATACATACACACATACAGCCCACACATACATACAGCCCACACATACATACAGCCCACACATACATACATAGATACAGCCCACACATACATACATACATACACACATACAGCCCACACATACACACAGCCCACACATACATACATACATACAGCCCACACATACATACATACATACAGCCCACACATACATACATACATACATACATACAGCCCACACATACATACATACATACAGCCCACACATACATACATACATACAGCCCACACATACATACATACAGCCCACACATACATACAGCCCACACATACATACATACAGCCCACACATACATACAAACATACATACATACACACATACATACATAGAGCACACACATACATACATACAGCCCACACATACATACATACACACATACATACACACATACAGCCCACACATACATACATACATACACACATACAGCCCACACATACATACATACAGCCCACACATACATACATACATACATACAGCCCACACATACATACACACATACATACATACAGCCCACACATACATACACACAGCCCACACATACATACACACAGCCCACACATACATACATACATACAGCCCACACATACATACACACAGCCCACACATACATACATACATACATACACACAGCACACACATACATACATACATACATACATACAGCCCACACATAACACACATCCATACAGCCCACACATCCATACATACATACACACATACAGCCCAAACATACTTACATACATACAGCCCACACATACATACAAACATACATACAGCCCACACATACATACATATATACATACAGCCCACACATGCATACACACAGCCCACACATACATACATACATACAGCCCACACATACATAGAAACAGCCCACACATACATACATACATACATACACACATACAGCCCACACATACATACAGCCCACACATACATACAGCCCACACATACATACATAGATACAGCCCACACATACATACATACATACACACATACAGCCCACACATACACACAGCCCACACATACATACATACATACAGCCCACACATACATACATACATACAGCCCACACATACATACATACATACATACATACATACAGCCCACACATACATACATACATACAGCCCACACATACATACATACATACAGCCCACACATACATACATACAGCCCACACATACATACAGCCCACACATACATACATACAGCCCACACATACATACAAACATACATACATACACACATACATACATAGAGCACACACATACATACATACAGCCCACACATACATACATACACACATACATACACACATACAGCCCACACATACATACACATATACATACATACAAACAGCCCATACTTAGATACATATATTCATACATACATACATACAGCCCACCCATACAGCCCACACATACACACAGCCCACACATACATATATACATACATACACACAGCCCATACATAGATACATACATACATACATACATACAGCCCACACATACATACATACATACATACAGCCCACACATACATACATACATACAGCCCCCACATACATACATACATACATACATACACACAGCCCATACATAGATACATACATACATACATACAGCCCACACATACATACATACATACATACATACAGCCCCCACATACAGTCCAGGAGACGGCAATAAAACATGGTTTCTATTCATTTCACTTGCAGACACAGATATAATAATATATATATAGTAAGACGTGGGATTTCTCAAAGACAAATATCAGGTTTTCATAGTGTATATATAATAATGGGAATAATGTGCATGATATATAGTGGTTCATTGTATTATGAAGTGAAAGCATGGATGGGTGGATAAATCAGATAGATAGATAGATAGATAGATAGATAGATAGATAGATAGATAGATAGGAGATAGATAGATAGATAGATAGATAGATAGATAGATAGATAGATAGGAGATAGATAGATAGGAGATAGATAGATAGGAGATAGATAGATAGATAGATAGATAGATAGATAAATAGATAGATAGATAGGAGATAGATAGATAGATAGATAGATAGGAGATAGATAGATAGGAGATAGATAGATAGATAGATAGATAGATAGATAGATAGATAGATAGATAGGAGATAGATAGATAGATAGATAGATAGATAGGAGATAGATAGATAGATAGATAGATAGATAGATAGATAGATGGATATAGATAGATAGATAGATAGATAGATAGATAGATAGATAGGTAGGTAGATAGATAGATAGATAGATAGATAGGAGATAGATAGGTAGATAGATAGATAGGAGATAGATAAATAGATAGGAGATAGATAGATAGGAGATAGATAGATAGATAGATAGATAGATAGATAGATAGATAGATAGATAGATAGATAGATAGATAGGAGATAGATAGATAGATAGATAGGAGATAGATAGATAGATAGATAGATAGATAGATAGATAGGAGATAGATAGAGAGATAGATAGATAGATAGATAGATAGATAGATAGATAGATAGGAGATAGATAGATAGATAGGAGATAGATAGATAGATAGAATATAGATAGGAGATAGATAGATAGATAGATAGATAGATAGATAGATAGATAGATAGATAGATAGGAGATAGATAGATAGATAGATAGGAGATAGATGATAGATAGATAGATAGATAGATAGATAGATAGATAGATAGATAGATAGGAGATAGATAGATAGAGGGATAGATAGATAGATAGATAGATAGGAGATAGATCCCTGAGTATTCTATATATTATTATTATTATTATTATTATTATTATTTACCTGTTGTGTGTTGGGGACATCTGACTATTGGATATAATTACCGTCTGCTCCCGATCTCCGGAATGTTCTCCATCCGATGAGCGCCCTGCTCGGCTCCTCAGTCCTCACAGACGGCTCGGGATTTCACAGCAGGAAACAGTTAATACGTTCTCGCTCCGGCTCCTGGTGGAAATGTATTAGCACTTCATAATTTTTAGTGCTATCAGCGATTATTTGAAGCTCACTAGCACAGAACTCTCCGGAGGACGTGCGGAAGATTCACTAATTACACTTAAGCTGTGCACCTGGTCATGTACGTATGAGCAGGAGCCCCGTGCAGGAGGGTGGCGGGAGAGCCGGGGCGGCAGAAGGTGCCGTATTGTTCCTGGAAAATTAATGTATTCCATACCAGCAGATGACCGCTCATTACGGAACCTTCTAGATTGGGGTCACAATTCCCGAGTCTTCCATTTTTCAATTTTTTTCGATACAACGTAATTTTAAAAAATCAAACAAATCAGTTAATTATATTGATACAAATTATATTGTAGTGAAATGTACAAAAACATTTTTCTAATAAAAAATTTCGAAGACTGGTGTCTGATCAGTGTAGTAGATATAACCGCGGGAATGTTACGACCGCGGCCGCCTTGTACACAGTTATTATGCATCTAGTATGGATTGGAATCATTCTCCAAAGACGCGTTTCATGCCATAAAAATATGCAACAACGTTACAAAAAGAAATAAGTACAAAGTAACATCCACTTTATGTGATACGTGCCGGCCGATATCTTACATAGAAGGAACGCAGTGAAGATGGGGACTATCTAGTAGGGCTTGTGATGGTTTCGTGTAGCAGGACGCGTTTCATGCCAAAACTAATTTGCAACAATAACATAAAATATAAAAATAAAAAAAAAATAATAAGCATGGAGCCATGGGATGTAATAACCTAGCTCCCCGGGAAGCGTACAATCAGGAGGTTAAGTGGGAGCCCCGCAGCCTATGACCGGTCTAATGGGAAACACGGCTCCGCGTAGCCTCAGATTTCATCTAATGTTCTAGTAAGTGTAATTGTGGTTGTTCTGCTTCCATCCTGTACTATTGTCTCAGTGTGATCCAGACACTGCGGTAATACCACACATGACATATATAGATTTCTCAGCCGTGTCTTACGTTCCATGGTTTGGCAAACCACCGGCCTTAGGCGTAGATCGGGTAGTGAAGTGAGAGTTCGGTCTCAGCAGAGTTCTCACCAACTCTTACGTAGGGTCGGAAAATGTCAGGACGCGGTGGGTAGTCAGCCCGAAACTGGCTGGTGTTCATAGGGTTAAACAGAAGTGAGACTATAAAGACTAAGAGGGTCAGAAAGCCCCATAGTCACACAATGTGCATCAATCTATAGAAGCTCCAGTCAGTAGTCGGCCATTAGAACGGCCATTGGTCTTTATGTTATGCCGGGCACCATGATAGTCAAAGCACCGGTGAAAGACGCACTGGGGGAGGTGAAGTGACAGGAAGCACTTAAAGGGTCTTCACTTTACGTTTCCTGCTAAATTCCAGCAGCCGTTCTCATCTCTAGCCTCAGTGATCATGTGACAGCGTCCGATTATACGTAAATCTGGCTAGTGACAAATACCGATGGCTACTAACAGAGGGGTCACCCTCCTCCGAGGCTCAGTAAGGTTAGGCCCATTATATCTGATATAGGAAACAGGTCAAGTGGAGAAACCGACGCGTTTCACGTAATTCCTGTAATTTGACCATCTTTTTTTCTAGTCATATTTTATACAGTTTTGCCCAATTTCTTACAATATACAGTCACACTGCGAATAAACAATACAGGGTGAATCTAGATCAACCTTCCTAGACTAGAAGCCTGAGAGAGAACGGAAGGACCGGTGGAACCTATATTCCCCGACCCGATTGACGTCACGCTTGTCATGTAGATGTACGAGCTGCTTATCTATACGGCGGAGAGGGCCGTGTGACTGTAAACAGACAGGTAAGACGCAGCGACCCCTGAGGAGAAGATGGAACAACGCCTGACGACGCGTTTTAACACTTTGAAGGAAGAGATTATGCAATGGGAAGTAAAGTCGTATATGAATAACGTGAAACGCGTCGGTCTGTCCCGGTAATGTCATTGCGTTTTCTATTAAAGAAAATTCTCATGGTGCTCAGAAACGAGTCTGGTGTCTGGCAACGTCTTACTGTGCGGAACCACGAGATGAGTGGAATCTGTGAAGGCGATGGCTGTCATTTATCAGCCGCCGGGCAGCGATCTGCTACTGGAAATAGTAAGTGTCCCGATCTGAGGACTTCTCGGCTCCGGTAGAAAACATCCTTTAGGTCAGACGATTCCGATTCCCAGTTCTCTCCATAATAATCTGGATGACTTCCTTTTTCCTCTCTACAGATGCCAATCCGTGGAGATTTCTGGGACGACTACTCTTACCGATCGACTGACCTACTGGTGATAGATGGTCACATAGTAATGAGTATATACATTGTATACATATTATACAGTATATACATTGTATCAACAGCTTAACTAAAAGCAACGTATATACCAAACATGTACATATTCATGGGAACCTTGTGGGGTGAGAACTGAAAAGTTGCAGTAGCTTTACCTGCAGTCCCATGTAAAGATGACATATCTGCCTGAATGAATATATATATATATATATATACACACACACTTCTGTCAGGTTATTTGACGCCATTGCGGCTGGCAGCACCTGGATGTAACTGCTATATTGTAGAGGATTGCTTTGTTTTTGTTTTTTATTGTTTTGATTTGAATAAATTTAAATGTAAACAGTTGTTTGTTACTAGTTGATAGATTGTTACCTTTCAAACAATGTATCTCTCTCTATAATATATATATAGATGTATTTTATGGACGTTCTCTTTTGTACTAATTCACCATTACTCGACATCCAGAC